>NW_020526273.1:110000-115224 GCF_003368295.1 Carassius auratus | reverse complement strand
TAAGTGGTTCACAGACGGATGCCCTGGAGCCGCAACGGGGCCAGAGCTACATCCATGCATTTGAGAAGTACGGGGTCACAATCCGCCGTCTCTAAAAAACGAATTGGTGTATCCGTGGCAATTGTGCGTAACACCCATTGAGAAATGCCGGGCAAGCGTTCCACGCGACCCAAAACAATACTAGCAGTCTCAAATTTCCGCTTTCTGCAACGCTGTCATACACATAAATGTCCGTGCACGGAAAAGCCTGCGGCATTCGTGCACAGGGGAAGTGTATGCATAAGAGCTATTGCGTCCCGTTGTGTATAATCCTGAAACGTGTCCACGGCAGGAATTAGACCAACGAATTGAACATCAGGCTCTGCCGCTAACTAAAACGGCGGCTGTGCGAGCCGTCATAAACGGGTCGTCTGTGTAAGACCCTTGAATCGTCCCTCGAAATCTGAAAGCTGGATAGCGCAGAGTGTCTGAGGGATTATTATTTATTTATTTACGCCTGGCGTTACAGCCCGATCCAATGCTGCTCGAAGCGCTGTTTGCTGCGAGACAGTCAATGTTAGAGCGTAGGGACGGCAGTGAGAGTGTTGGATGCGCATTAGCGGTCCAACAGCACTCTAAAGTGGAGGGCACAGTCCCTGGCGAACATGAAGGAAAGCGCATGCGTAAACTCGCTGCGTTTCGTTGTGTATAATCCTGAAGCGTATCCACGGCAGGATTTAATTCACCAAGATAGAAATCGGGCCACGTCGCTATTGCGAGAACGTGGCGGCTGTATGAGCAGTCATAAACTGGCCATCTTTGCCATCCTTTTGTGCCGTCCCTCAAACTCTGAAGGCTGGATAGTGCAGAGTGTCTGAGGGGGCGCTCAAATGATAGCTCAATCCAATGATGCTCGAGGTGCCTTTGCTGCGAGACAGTCAATGTTAGAGCGTGGGGACTGCAGTGAGAGGTTTGGATGTGCATTAGCAGCCCAACAGCACTCTCTAGTGGAGGGCACAGACCCTGGCAAACATAGAAGGGAAGCGCATGCGTCAAACTCGCTGCGTTTCGTTGTGTATAATCCTGAAGCGTGTTCACGGCAGGATCTAATCCAACAAGATAACATTAGGCCACGCCGCTAGCGAGAACGCGGCAGCTGTGTGAGCCGTCATAAACTGGCCATATTCGCCAGTCTCTTGTGGCGTCCCTCAGACTCTGAAGGCTGGATAGTGCAGAGTAACTGAGGGGGCGCTCAAATGATAGCTCAATCCAATGATGCTCGAGGTGCCCTTGCTGCGAGACAGTCAATGTTAGAGCGTGGGGACTGCAGTGAGAGGGTTGGATGTGCATTAGCAGTCCAACAGCACTCTCTAGTGGAGGGCACAGACCCTGGCAAACATAGAAGGAAAGCGCATGCGTCAAACTCGCTGCGTTTCGTTGTGTATAATCCTGAAGCGTGTTCACGGCAGGATTTAATCCAACAAGAAAACATTAGGCCACGCCGCTAGCGAGAACGCGGCAGCTGTGTGAGCCATCATAAACTGGCCATATTCGCCAGTCTGTATGCCGTTCCTCAAACTCTGAAGACTGAATTGTGCAGTGTCTGAGGGGCGCTCAAATAACAGCTCAGTTCAGTGACGCTCGAAGTGCTTGTGCTGCGAGACAGTCAATGTTAGAGCGTGGGGACTGCAGTGAGAGGGTTGGATGTGCATTAGCAGTCCAACAGCACTCTTCAGTGGAGGGCACAGACCCCGGCAAACATTGAAGGAAAATGCATGCGTCAAACTCGCTGCGTTTCGTTGTGTATAATCCTGAAGCGTGTTCACGGCAGGATTTAATCCAACAAGAAAACATTAGGCCATGCCGCTAGCGAGAACGCAGCAGCTGTGTGAGCCGTCATAAACTGGCCATATTCGCCAGTCTCTATGCCGTTCCTCAAACTCTGAAGACTGAATTGTGCAGTGTCTGAGGGGCGCTCAAATAACAGCTCAGTTCAGTGACGCTCGAAGGCGACTGAAGAAATAGACTCCAGAGCACGGATACTTTTCTTATTTTACCATAGCCGTAGGCTATCACAGAGAGAACATGAGAGAGGCTGAAAACGAATCTCTCATGAGTGCCTCCCTGTGATAAACCCATTATATGGCTCTTACCTTTCGTTGACTCATCGCATCCGCGAAAGAGGAGTTAAACACTGCTCGAAGAAAATCGCTGGAGAACGCGAGATGATAGGGCACAGATGATTCGCTATTCCTGAAGGAATGAAAATCTGAGCGAAATGGCGGGCTGCACCCAGGTATATCATGCGTGCGCATGCGTAGGGTGGTGCCATGCGCCATTTGGCCAATAGGATTGGCGGGATGGTATAGGGCTTCAGACATTCGTCACACCGAAGGTGTTCCCATACGTGGTGACGTCACCGCAGCATCGAAGTGACCTATGAAAGGGAATCAGTACTGCGCCAGTGCGCCTTCACGGAGAGAAGACAGATTCATAATTTCATGGATTAATAAATTTAATTCTGCTCTGTACCTTATAAAAACTATTACCTCCAGAGAGGACTGCGACTGGAACTCATTATCATTTGAACTACTTTTGGTAGCACTTTTGATCTTTTCGCAAAAAATAAATGAAAAAAAATAAATGATTAATGATTAATGATACGTTTGTTTGTCTGTTATTTGTTTATTTATAACAGTAACGTTATGTAATTTTAAGAAATGGTTATTGGTAGGTTTAGGAGTAGGTGTAGAATTAACGTTAGTGGCTCAAAATAACGTTTTAATGTTATATTATACCATACGCTGTTTTGGGACGGCAACTGGAGTGGCAAAGCTCATTTGTGCCACCCTTGTGGACACGCCACTGCTCTAAGGCTCTGCCAGGTAAACATTTCATTGGCGTTCTATTCTCACATTATGCACTTTTTTCTGAGCCCATAAGCATGAAGCGCGCGCGCACTGTCAAACAGCGCCAAACTGGATTTCTGTTGGGTCAGACTCATCTGCTACTGATGGAAAAATATGCACAAAACAATCAACTTTTAAATGTTTATTTATCATCAGAGGGACAGTCCGTTTCTCGGGGAGGCAGGGCTTATCCTAGGGGAGGCACTGCCTCCCCCAGCCTCCCCCTAGACACGCCCCTGGGCTCCGCCGGATTTGCTTTATTTAATAAAAGAATGATGCCAACATTAGCGTAAACACTCTGTCAGCATTATGCATTTAAGACTCAATGAATATTTAGTTATCATTTGAAAAACCTTTACTCACAGAGATTAGGCTAGGTCTACATGTTTTTGTGGAGGAAAATGATTGAATCCACTGTAGATGTCTTCAGCGCGCTCCTGCGCTCACTGATGGTGCGTCATTATTCACTCATTATTCTCATTATAAGCATGGTCAAAACTTTTCCACACCTCAGAGTTTGCTTTAGTTGCTGGTGCAACCAAAACGTAATCACCAGAAGCAAGCCTCCGTTAAACCTGCTCAGCATTCATTTTCGCATCTTTCTCGCGCTAATCGAAACACATCACATGACCGCTCGTTTACCTCGCAAACCGGAGCGCAAGCCCGAGCCCGCGTAAGATGATAGAAATTAAGCCCGAACCCGACCGAACCCGTCGGGTCCCGACGGGTCCCGTCGGGTTCGGGTAAAGATCTTCAGCTCTAATCTGGGTCACAGCTTCCAGACGCGCTCAACACAAAATCCTACTGGCGCTCGTGATTCTTTAGCTCCGCCCACACGCCACGCCTCCAGGCACTCGTGTTTTTCCAGGAAAAATCGGTACAGACTACTTTTCTCTTATGAATATAATAAAACTAAAGACTTTTTGGAGTTATGAAGGATGCAGTACTACTCTATAGGTACTCAAGATTAACAGGATATTGAGTGAAAACGAGCATTTCACCCCCCCTTTAACACTCTTGCTAAATGGGGTAAGCACACTTACTTTCTCATTTCAGATGTGTATGTTCTTCTAAGAAGTAATGGTTTGTTATACACCGATTCAGACACTGACGGGCAGATCAATTGCTTTAACCATTTGTTATAATGAATCGGCTCAAAGGAGTCATTAATTCACAAATCAGACTTTGGCATTTAGTGTTGTGTGGGAATCCTGGCTGTTAGGACATCATGAAAGATTTGTCAACACACAAACAAAACACCTCATAACTGTATAGATTTTTTTTTTTTTATATATAGTGCTGAATAATTTTTGGTCCCAATTTTTTTATTATTATTGTTATTATTATTATTATTATTATTATTATTATTATTAATCAATTTCACTAGTGGTCCACTGTATGAAGAATTTTGGGGTATAATATGTCGCAGTTCACTTTATTTTGCTATACTCACCTGCATAAATGTATTATAGTGTCCTGCACCTACTAGTAAAAAATATATATATAAAAAATATATCTGGTGTCTGAACAATTGCATTAATTCTTTTTAAAACTACATAGTAATTTAGTCAAGAGCAGTGTGTGATTTTCATTCTTTAATTTTCTTGGATTAACATTACAGCAGCTATATAGCTAAATTAGGCGCAGTCACTTTAAGAGATAATGAATCCATCCAATATAATACGTCAAATTTTTTTCTAAACTTTTTACTTTCATTTAAGACATAACCGACAGTTTTTTTTCGAACATACTTTCCAAGTCGGTATGAATTTGAGGGTATTTGTATTTGACGGTACAAGAGCAAAATAAGGCAAATTCTGTGTTCAAGCGTTTTGAGACGCCTCTCTCTGCATGAGCTCTGAACACCAGAACAACTCAGTGCTGAATTGGGCTCTTTCACATCCTTTTCTGTTTGTTTGAACTGCTATTTGTAGCTGTTCGTTCAGGTGCAGGAGGAAGTTCGAGGAGAACTTCACAAAAGAGAGCTCAGTTCAGTGTTACTGTGCGCAACGAACACAGCACGCGAGTAACAGCTTCTCAGTTGAGCTTTTGAATGCTTTAAACCCTTTTTAAATGTTTAAATTGACAAGTGGCAAGGTTTAACAACACGTGAAAATGGTTAGCTTGTGAGACCATAAGCAGCAGTGGCTTTTTAGCGTCTTTTTAGGCTGGCCATAGCCAGACAGTTGAGATCGCCAGGGGCACCCCCTCAGCCGTGTGCCCCTATAGTCGTCACCAACTTTCACCCCACTAGCGACGACCCTGGGATCAGCTGATTTTGATGTGAGGGAGAGAACAAAGACAGAACTGAAGACGGAAAGTGCCCGCGCGAGGGA
>NW_020526273.1:0-105000 GCF_003368295.1 Carassius auratus | reverse complement strand
GACAGATTGATAAAAGGAAATGCTATTTATGGCTGGATGTAACTTTTTATACTTTGTTGTAACAGTGGCTCTCCGATTGACTTTGCCCTATCAGTGCGTCTCCCATTAAAAAAATTGTGAAGACCACTGATTTACATTGACACAGTCCTCTTAAGAATCATCTGAGTGCACATTGACATAATCCTGTTCAGAACGATCAGAGTCCACATTAATATAGTCCTGTTCAGAACGATCAGAGTCCACATTAATATAGTCCTGTTCAAATTCATCATGATCCATGCTTTCATCAAGTTCAACATTTTCATAAAGAGCCTTATCATCCTCTTCATTTTTGCTTCTATGTGATGTAGCTTGACCTAGTGATATTGCAAAGAGATGAAGGACAATTAAAGGGAAAAATATATATACAGTTAGGTCCAGATATATCTGGACACATGCACTTTTTTTTAGCTGTTGACAAAAACATGTTCAAGTTACAGTTCTATAATGAATATGGTCTTATTAAAGTGCACACTCTGAGCTTTAATTTGAGAGCATTCCATTCTCAACACCCACTTTCAAGGGAACATAAGTGACGGTACATTCGACTCAAAAGCAATTCATGGCCAGATGTTGGCTTTTTCTTCAGTATTTCTACATCAGTTAAGCAGGTAAAAATTGAGTTTGGAAGCTGTTGCTGTGAACTCATATCATGCAGTCAAAGGATCTCTCCATGCAGGTGAAACAGAGAATTGTTAGGCTTCAAAAACAAAACAAATCCATCAGAGAGAAAGCAGGAGCACTCAGAAATTCCAGATCAACAGTTTGGTACATTCCAAGAAGAAAAGAGCAGGCTTGCGAGCTCAGCAACATAAAAAGGCCTGTACATCCATGGAGGACAACAGTGGTGTGTGATCAGAATTTAAAGCAAAATGAGCCCCTACCAAGTATTGAGTACATACAGTAAATTAAAATATTTTCCAGAAGGCCAACAATTCACTATTTTTTTTTTTTTATGAAGTATTCTAATTTGAAATGCATACAACCATGTATTACAACATTTAATAAAGTCAGAATAAATATGATAATAATAAGATAAGATATTTTAGATTTAGTCTGTGAGCTCTCAGTCCCTCCATTGAAACTGTGTGTACGGTATACTGTCCATGTCCAGAAAGGTAAGAAAAACATCATCAAAGTAGTCCATGTGACATCAGAGGGTCAGTTAGAATTTTTTTGAAAGCATCGAAAATACATTTTGGTCCAAAAATAGCAAAAAACTACGACTTTATTCAGCAATGAACTCTCTCAAAACAGACGGAAGAGAAGACAAAACAAAACAGTTTGTCATATCCGGTTCGTGAACAAATCATTTGATGTAACCGGATCTTTTTGAACCAGTTCACCTAATCGAACTGAATTTTTTTAAATGGTTCGCATCTCCAATACACATTAATCCACAAATGACTTAAGCTGTTAACTTTTTTATTGTGGCTGACACTCGCTCTGAGTTAAAACAAACCAATATCCCGGAGTAATTCATTTACTCAAACAGTACACTGACTGAACTGCTGTGAAGAGAGAACTGAAGATGAACACTGAGTCGAGCCAGATAATGAATGAAAGATTGACTCGTTCATGAGTCAAGAACCAGTTGCATCGGTTTTCAGATCACCAGTAGTTCTTTCGGACAGTTCAATTCAATAAACTGATTGAAGAAAACGGTTCACCGGTTCTTTTGTGCTCGACGTAATGGCGTCATTGGCGATGATTGCCCTTCATTCAAGCCTTTAGTTTACCTGGGCTCATAACATTAGCACAGAATCAGTTCAGAATCAATCACCAAAAGAATCAGTTCAGTTCAGACGCTCTGTGTGTCGGTCTGCTTCACGCTGAATCACACATGAGTAGTATCATAAGCTCCTCGGTTCTCGAATTGGACGAGTCCGACAGAAATGGTTCTTGACTCGAGAATGAGTCAATCATTCGTTCATTATCTGGCTCGGCTCGGTGTTCATCTTCAGTTCTCTCTACACAGCAGTTCAGTCAGTGTACTGTTTGAGTAAATGAATTACTCCGGGATATTGGTTTGTTTGAACTCAGAGAGAGTGTGAGCCACATTAATAAAAATTAACAGCTTAAGTAATTTGTGGATTAATGGTTATTGGAGACGCGAACCATTTTAAACGATTCAGTTAGATTTGGTGAACTGGTTCAAAAAGATTTGGTTACATCGAATGATTCGTTCGCTATGACAAACTGCATTGTTTTGAACTCTCTCTCACAACAGACACGGAAGAGAAGACAATGCTGAATAAAGTCGTTGTTTTTGCTATTTTTGGACCAAAATGTATTTTCGATGCTTCAAAATATTCTAACTGACCCTCTGATGTCACATGGACTACTCTGATGATGTTTTTCTTACCTTTCTGGACATGGACAGTATACCGTACACACAGCTTCAATGGAGGGACTTAGAGCTCTCGGACTAAATCTAAAATATCTTAAACTGTGTCCCAAAGATGAACGGAGGTCTCAAGGGTTTGGAACGACATGAGGGTGAGTTATTAATGACATAATTTAGATTTTGGGGTGAACTAACCCTTTAATGCAAAAATGTAAAGGCTTGTGTGAATTTTTGACATTTACAGATAAGATTATGAATGTAAAAGTTTTTTGCACCGAGGATGCAAATGCATCAGCTTGAAGCTTAAAATAACGATTTATCATGTCTTGGGCAGCTTGGATCAAGTACTTTTCCTGTGGGAGCTCATTCTGTTTCCTCCAATATGCACAAATGCTTTTTGTCCATAGAAATGCATTATTCAGTGCTGTAATTTGATGTGACTAGCTGCAGTTGTAGGCCTATGTGCACTATGGGCAGACCTGATTAATTGATAATGAGAATTATGAAAGTGAAAAGTGAAAGTGAAAGTGACATTCAGCCAAGTATGGTGACCCATACTCAGAATTCATGCTCTGCTTTTAACCCATCCAAAGTGCACACACACACACACACACAGTGAACACAGACTGTGTATAAAAATGGTTGTAATTGGTTATTGATGGATGTATGTAAATGGTTGCAAAAATGGTTTTTAATGTTATATTTTTGTTCAACCCCTTGAATTAAAGCTTAAAGTCTGCACTTCAATTTAATCTTGATTGTTTCATTTTAAATATATTCTGGTGGCATACAGAGCTAAAACTATGAAAATTGTGACAATGTCCAAATATATATGGATGTGTCTGTGTGTTTGCATATATATATATATATATATATATATATATATACACACACACATACATACACACACGGACTAGACAGTGCCTTTGGATGAAACAGTTTTATAAGACTGAATTCCTGAATTCCCCTGAATTCTTTTATAAAATGAAAACCATTACCTTTCTTAAAAGCGCACTTTGAATGTGTTTCCTTGTTCCTTTTCTTTTGTCTTCTCTTCAGCAGGAGGATGATTATAAGGACAGACAATAAGAGCAGCACAGCTGACACTGCAGCACCAATGACAGGAAGCAGAGAGGCTGAGAGAAACACATGTTTGAGTTAAACTTTCATTACCAGCATATCAGATTGTTTTTAGACTCTTATACATCATTACCTGTGATAGTGATGAGCAACAGTTCAGAGGCAGATGAATGAAAGGAGCGTGAGGAGACACTGACTTCATAAACACAACTGTAGTTTCCCTCGTGTGAATAATCTGCTTCAGGAAAGAAGAATGAGGCAGAGTGACTGACAGCTGACTCAGTCCTGGTGATGCTTGATCCTCTGAACAGGTGAAAAGATCCTCCAGGATACTGAGAGTCCGTGTTACAGATGATAGTGAAACTGTGACCCCTGGTGATCACTGGCCCCTGAGGCCCCACATGAAACAATCCATCAGGATCACTGAGGGAAATACTGGGCTGCTGCAAGATCACTAGAAAACAAGAAGAATACATTTAAATGATTACAGAGACTCAAACAATAAATTCAAACAGTTGTAAACAAATAAAAATGGCTTCAAGAACTGCATTTTTTCAAGATCAAGATTTAATCCATAGCCCCTTTTCTGCATACATGCTGTATTTGTATTTGTACTGGATGTAAACGTCCCTTTTAAGCTTTCCAAAAACTACACAGACATTTTAAGTCCACAATATTAATTCAAGTTATGTTAAAATAAAATATTAATCTCTCACACAAAAATATTTTATTTTATTTTAAATGACAAAAACATTTTAATTAAGATGTACATCATTAAAGATAAGTTATTATGCTCTTTTACAAAGTCTTGATTTTGTTTTGGGGGTGTACTGGAACAGGCTCTCATAATAGGTTATTCGAAAAACACAATTTTTCACATATTATTATTATGTCACATTATTACAACACTTCTCTCCCCAGTCTGGCATGTATTGTATAGTGTATTGTATCGCTTGTATCAAATGAAGGCCCACCTTCTGAAATATGTAATGTGCAGTGATTGGTTGACTGGGCCAGAGTGTGTTGTGATTGGCAGCACTTGGCGCCTGGTCGGGAAATGTAATTCCCTTACCATAGCTGCCTGCAAGCTTCAGTGTAAAAATTACATCAAATTCAAATCAATTTGAGCACGTTTTAAACCTGGATGATTGTTATGACTCTGTCTGCCTTGAAAAGCTTGCGCGTCTTCCACATAGTCATAACACTTGTTGCATTGTCTGTTGCAGCACAACCAGGTCTCGTCCCATTTGTCAATATTTGTGATATCACAAATCCTGGAAAATATTCATTGAAGTCCAAACGAGTCGTTCGTTGTAGTTCTCAAAACGTGATTTCTGTTAAATAAAATATCTCCTTTTGAAGTGGCGTTCACAACACTGCTGACGTATGACACTGCCGTATGACTTTTTAGACAGCTTTCAAATTGGCTGTTGGACACACAGAGACCCATACTGCCATCCAAATGCAAAGTGCAGTAACTACACGTGGTCAATGTAGTTAAGTCCTAAAATGGGCTTTGTGACAACTGTTCTGTCTTGTGACAAAGTCTCCTCGTTCAATTTTGGCTTTATTTTCATGTTGGATACAACAGATATCCACTCTGACAATGTAATAGTAATCTGACTTATAATCGCCTTGATTTTTGTTGCTTCAGACATTCCTCCACGATTCTGGTAGCTAATCCAAATGTAATAACAAGTTAGCTGGCTCCGGTAAAGTTATATAATTTATCAAAGCATTCTGTATGAAAGTTATAGCATACAGAATCCAGTTTGTCCCCTATTCACAGTCATATACCATATGACTACCAGACCATACAAATAACAAATTCTTAACTGATAAATAATTATTAGTTTGCATAAATCACTGTTTCATTTGTTAACACATTCGAGGAAGGCTTTAAGAATCCTCTGCCGCCTGGTCGTTCCCGGTTCACAGCAAATCGGACTCACGTTGCCTCCAATTCCCTTCACCAACCGCATTTTGATTTTAGCAAATCAGTTGGAGGTAATGCAAACAACATGATTATCATGAACACAACATCCAGCGAGGCAAGAAAATCTACCTGAGCGATGACTTCTTTCACTATTTCACAGGCCAATGGTTTGTGTCTAATGTGTGACATTTTTTGTATGACATTAAAATTCCCTTTAGAATATTTGTACATAAATATGCTAAGCAAACAAATGATATATATATATATATATATATATATATATATATATATATATATATATATATATATATATATATTTATTTATTTGCCTTGTACATTAGGAAGTTTAGACCCTTCCTGTCAGAGCAAGCAACCCAACTTTTTGTTCAAGCTCTTGTTCTCTCCAGACTGGACTATTGTACTGCTCTCCTGGCGGGACTTCCTGCATGTACTGTCAAGCCTCTGCAACTGATCCAGAATGCAGCAGCGAGGGTTGTCTTCAATGAGCCAAAAAAAGCTCACGTTACTCCTCTCCTCATCAGGTTACAATGGCTACCAGTAGCCGCTCGCATCAAATTCAAGGTACTGATGCTTGCCTACAAGACGACCACTGGCAAAGCACCAACATACCTAAACTCACTGGTTACATCTTATGTGCCCTACAGAAGTTTGTGAATAAGTGAATGACGCCTTGTGGTGCTATCCCAAAGAAGTTCAAAATCACTCTCAAGGACCTTTTCCTGGACTGTGCCCAGCTGGTGAAATGACCTCCCAGTCTCAATTCGTACAGCTTTACTCATTTTTTAAGAAACATCTAAAGACTTATCTTTTTCGCCAGCACTTAATCAACTAATATCAACTAATACTAGCACTTTTACTTTTCTTATCTTTTCATTTATAAAAAAATAAAATAAAGAGTTCTGTACTAGACTAACTGAGACTTGTCATGGCACTTGTATACTGTTGTTGTTCTCTTGTTGACCTGACTGCTTTTATTGTTCTCATTTGTAAGTCGCTTTGGATAAAAGCGTAAATGTAAATATATATTGACATGGATGTGCTACAGTACAAATATTTTGAGCATCACTTATTTTCCTATAGAGAATCACAATTATCCCTTATTTTTCTTTATGGCATCCTTAATTATATTTAAATAGTTTCAATTCACTAGCTAGGACCACGCCACAAACCAGCTATGCAACTGGGGAAGAGTAGAAAGAGGATGAAGGGGTCGAGGGAATGGGATGATGGTCAGGTTGATCAGGGAATCTTGAATTGATGGCTCAGGGAGACTCAGGGTGGGGGTACCGTCTCTAGCGTATATTTAGGCCAGACAATGAGGACCCCCTGATACAACCTGATAGAAATATAATGTGGGATAAGGTTGGCTGAATGGATGAGAAGGGGAGGGAAGGGTGGGTTCTCGAGAACTAGACTAGCAGAGCGGTGTGAGGTGACCCGGTATATATGGAGGTTTGGAAGTCAGGTGATTGTTTGAGGCGTGGCCCTGCTCCCGAACTTTAGTTAACCTCACTTAACCCCATTTATGTGAATTTTAACTACTTGGTCTGTAATTAATTACTTTTTAAATAAAATAATAAGCAAAACTCTTTGTGGTAAAAGCTGCATTGCGATAAGATGATCTTGAAGCTTACTTCGTAATAATTTTAACATATGCAAACACCAATAAAACTATTAAAGTTATTAAAAACAATCAACATGTAGTAAGAAACAAAACGAAAGCTGCTTTGCCTTTGTAGGGCAGCATATCTCAGTGTGCAATAATCTGACTGACTTGGAATTACAGGAGGTATGTAATGCTTGCTGAAGATGACCAGTAGAATGAAGTTGCCTATTCGATAGCAGGTTTTTAATCAAAGGGATTTAAATGATAATTTCTCATATAGAATACGCTTGGTTATTTAAACATCATAACGTTAATATCACAACGTATAGGCTATCTACACAAAATGCCCCGAATGTCTGTGCGGCTCTGAATGAACTAATTTTGTCTACGTGCTTTTCACACAACAACATGCAGAAACACGGTGTGACGAGTGGGGCGGGGCCGAGGGACGTGGGAACGAGCGAGGCCGGTGGAGTGATTGGAGATGAGCGACACCTGCGACACTCACCAGTCTCGAGTCCCACGGAGGAGATGGAGGGATATAAAACAGGAGCGACAACAGTCAAGAACGAGAGAGGACCAGGCATGGTGTTCTTATGTTATGTATATGACAGTCATAGTTATTAATATTACTCACACTGTGTGCTGAAGAGAATCACTGTACAATTAAGCGCTGCAGCGCAACTCAACCATATGCTTCTTATACAAGATAAATAATATATAAATACACAATATATATAAACCAGCTGAAATGTTTTAAAGCTCACTATTATCTACATGATCGAAAAAATCTAGTCTTTCTATTTGAGTGTTTAAATGTGCAATATAAATAAATGAGCTTGAACTTGTTAAGTTAACTTGTTAAAGTTTTAAATCCCTGTCGCAAAAATGCATCTCTGTCACTTAGAGCTTATAGTGAAACTTAAAGGCACAATATGTAAGATTTTTTTATTTAAAATATCCAACCACTAGAACAGTGCTATATATTTCACTGACTTGTTTACTTACATTATCCCAAAAGTTTCAAAGGATGTTTAAATAAGCATTTTTAACTAGTGACAACCAGGGCTGTAGCTGGAGTATCCAGGGCCCAGTGCAGGTTGTTGCTTTGGGCCCCCTTGAAAATGTGTTCTGGAAGGGGGGACCCTTCAAGCCCAGGGCCCCTAGAAATGTCACAGCCTTTTGCCCTGCTAGCAACTGCCTTGTGTAGAACAATTGTCTGTCCCGTCCTGTTTCAAATTATATTTATATGAACCACTCTTTGAGCTTCTTTCTTTGTGTAAATTGTACAGGAAAAAGTACTATTTGCCAGAATCAGAAAGATATTCATTGCCATTGCCTACAATTTGTTTTGGTGATGTAAAAATCTTATAGTGTAGACTCTTGAGACGGCAACATAAAAAATAAAGATATGTGAATAAGGAGGGCACAGAGAGAGCAAATGAGTCTGTTTTGGCATGGTAAAGATTTAACATTTTGGCTAAACTCACTTGGAGGCCACAGAACGTATTTTTCCATTACAATGCACTACTTTTACATTGTTTTTCTATGTAAAAAAGCACTAGACATATGTGTATACCCATTGTGCTTGCATCTTGCAGTCTTTCATATTGTCTCATGCAAACTTAACCTGCCTCTAGACTTAAAATGCGGTTTACATTCATTCCACCCCTTGCATCAAAGCCAAGCAAGAATGTTCTGTGCGAATGTGTCATTAAGCATTTCCTGATTAATGTAGTTAATCTCAACAAATTAGGATATGGTGACATGCCAATTAGCTAATCAACTCAAAACACCTGCAAAGGTTTCCTGAGCTTTCAAAATGGTCTCTCTGTGTGGTTCACTCGGCTACACAATCATGGGGAAGACTGCTGATCTGACAGTTGTCCAGAAGACAATCATTGAAACCCTTCACAAGGAGTGTAAATCACAAACATTCAGTGCCAAAGAAGCTGGCTATTCACAGAGTGCTGTATCCAAGCATGTTTACAGATAGTTGAGTGGAAGGAAAAAGTGGGGAAGAAAAGGATGCACAATGAACAGAGAGAACTGCAGCCTTATGAGGACTGTCAAGCAAAATCGATTCAAGAATTTGAGTGAACTTCACAAGGAATGGACTGAGGTCAAGGCATCAAGGGCCACCACACACAGACGTGTCAAGGAATTTGTTGAACCACAGACAACAGAGGCATCTTACCTGGGCTAATGAGAAGAACTGGACTGTTGCTCAGTGGTAGAAAAGTCCTCTTTTCAGACGAGAGCAAGTTTCATTTATTTCGTTTGGAAACCAAGGTCCTAGAGTCTGCAGGAAGGGTGGAGAAGCTCATAGCCTAAGTTGTTTGAAGTCCAGTGTTAAGTTTCCACAGTCTGTGATGATTTGGGGTGCAATGTCATCTGCTGGTGTTGGTCCATTGTGTTTTTTGAAAACCAAAGTCATTGCACCCGTTTACCAAGAAATCTTGGATAACTTCTTGCTTTCCTCTGCTGACCAGCTCATACCACCTCAGCAGTGCCACAAACTGATCACCTCCATGTCACGGCGAATTGAGGCAGTAATTAAAGCAAAAGGAGCCCCTACCAAGTATTGAGAACATGTACAGTAAATGAACATACTTATGAAGTATTCTAATTTATTTAGATGAATTGGTGGGTTTTTGTTAAATGTGAGCCAAAATCATCATAATTAAAAGAACCAAATACTTAAACTACTTCAGTCTATGTTCACTGAATTTATTTAATATATGAGTTTCACAATTTGAGTTGAATTACTGAAATAATTTTTATTAAATTTTCACTTTATAATTGCCTATTTCAGCTTTTATGGTTTTATCTTATCCTATCCGGCGGGATAGTCTTAAAAAAGTTGTGTGTATATATATATATATATATATATATATATATATATATATACATACATACATACAACTTTCGGCGGGATAGTCTTAAAAAAGTTGTATATACAACTTTTTTAAGACTATCCCGCCGGTCAACAACCTTGTCAGTTGTCTTTTAATTTCCTTTTTTTTTCAGTATTCTTTACTTTTATTTCAGTTTTCTAGCTTAGTTTAATCTTACTATAATATCCTTGCTACAGACCACCAGGTGGAGCAGGCCGAAAACCATTCCTGCGGTGAGGAGGGCGATGATCCCATTTCATAGTGCACGACAGTTACAGAGCCCGCTTTGTAGAAAAACATGTCTAGTGATAAAGTGAAGTCTATTCTTATCAGAAAAGGAGCAGCTCCTTTCCAAAATTAAAACAGCAAATACTCCGCATCTGTGAGTGATAGGGCAATCGGTGGGAACGCTAGGAGTTTTACCAATGCATTACTCAGCCTTTCATATAGCCAAATGTCACATAGGTGCTCAAAAGGCACAGAAACCATTGATTTAATTCAATAAATGGACTCAGAGAAGGAATAGTGTAAACAAGTATTATGGCGTAATTGTATCAGGCAAGTTTTTAAGTGGAGAGAGGACCGGCGTTGGGAGGAAATTATCAGTTGAGTTCAGCTCATAATGGAAATTTTTGCAGAGTATCCATATTATTTTTCTTGTGTTTGTTCTTCCCGTGTGTGATCTTGGATTGTTTTTACAGACTCTGATTCTCTGCTGCCTGCCCTGACCTCTGCTTGTTACTGTTAATAATTCTGGTTATCCCTGACATACCTGATGCCGTTCCGGATTACTGTCTATCCGACCATTCTCTTAAAGTTCTGCAAACGGATCTGAATGTCTCTGACTCATCGTTACACTAAGAGGCATTGGCTAAAACATCCAATGACATGCAGGAGAAATGAGAAACTCGAAGCAAAGCTTCTGCGCGGTGCACCAAGCTTGGACACTATAGAGATGGCCTTCATGGCGCATTTTTGGATCACAATACATTTTGCCTTTAAATCTTTCACAAGTTCATGCTTACATATAATTAGTTGAGGTATGGTACAGTATTGTTCAAAATAATAGCAGTACAATGTGACTAACCAGAATAATCAAGGTTTTTAGTATATTTTTTATTGCTACGTGGCAAACAAGTTACCAGTAGGTTCAGTAGATTGTCAGAAAACAAACAAGACCCAGCATTCATGATATGCACGCTCTTAAGGCTGTGCAATTGGGCAATTAGTTGAAAGGGGTGTGTTCAAAAAAATAGCAGTGTCTACCTTTGACTGTACAAACTCAAAAATATTTTGTACAAACATTTTTTTTTCTGTGATTTAGCAATCCTGTGAATCACTAAACTAATATTTAGTTGTATGACCACAGCTTTTTTAAAACTGCTTGACATCTGTGTGGCATGGAGTCAACCAACTTGTGGCACCTCTCAGCTGTTATTCCACTCCATGATTCTTTAACAACATTCCACAATTCATTCACATTTCTTGGTTTTGGCATTTTTGATATCACCCCACAAGTTCTCAATTGGATTAAGGTCTGGAGATTGGGCTGGCCACTCCATAACATTAATTTTGTTGGTTTGGAACCAAGACTTTGCCCGTTTACTAGTGTGTTTTGGGTCATTGTCTTGTTGAAACAACCATTTCAAGGGCATGTCCTCTTCAGCATAGGGCAACATGACCTCTTCAAGTATTTTAACATATGCAAACTGATCCATGATCCCTGGTATGCGATAAATAGGCCCAACACCATAGTAGGAGAAACATGCCCATATCATGATGCTTGCAGCTCCATGCTTCACTGTCTTCACTGTGTACTGTGGCTTGAATTCAGAGTTTGGGGGTCGTCTCACAAACTGCCTGTGGCCCTTGGACCCAAAAAGAACAATTTTACTCTCATCAGTCCACAAAATGTTCCTCCATTTCTCTTTAGGCCAGTTGATGTGTTCTTTGGCAAATTGTAACCTCTTCTGAACATGCCTTTTTTTTAACAGAGGGACTTTGCGGGGGATTCTTGAAAATAGATTAGCTTCACACAGACGTCTTCTAACTGTCACAGTACTTACAGGTAACTCCCAGACTGTCTTTGATCATCCTGGAGGTGATCATTGGCTGAGCCTTTGCCATTCTGGTTATTCTTCTATCCATTTTGATGGTTGTCTTCCGTTTTCTTCCACGTCTCTCTGGTTTTGCTCTCCATTTTAAGGCATTGGAGATCATTTTAGCTGAACAGCCTATCATTTTTTGCACCTCTTTATAGGTTTTCCCCTCTCTAATCAACTTTTTAATCAAAGTACGCTGTTCTTCTGAACAATGTCTTGAACGACCCATTTTCCTCAGCTTTCAAATGCATGTTCAACAAGTGTTGGCTTCATCCTTAAATAGGGGCCACCTGATTCACACCTGTTTCTTCACAAAATTGATGACCTCAGTGATTGAATGCCACACTGCTATTTTTTTTGAACACACCCCTTTCAACTAATTCAACTAATTGCCCAATTGCACAGCCTTAAGAGCGTGCATATCATGAATGCTGGGTCTCATTTGTTTTCTGAGAATCTACTGAACCTACTGGTAACTTGTTTGCCACGTAACAATAAAAAAATATACGAAAAACCTTGATTATCCTGGTTAGTCACATTGTACTGCTATTATTTTGAACAATACTGTATGTGTATTTGGCTTGCTGAACCTAGAGTACCCCCCTTCCCCGTCTAATTATAAAGTGAACTCAAAGTGAGGAGATGGGGTGGAGGAGGGATGCTGATAAACAGTCAATGGATAGAGGAAAGTCAGAGATATTTATACTGTGATATTGATTACTAAATTGTGGTCCACCTCTGTTGATCAGGCTAAGTATCTGACGCACTCCTCCCGAATCTTGTTACTAGAACATCATATAGCATTGATTAGATTTATTTACGCATGTTAAAATATTTATTTAATATCTTATTTCTTATTCCTTTCTCCTTTCTTATTTACAGCATTATCTTAAAGGGGGGTGAAATGCTATTTCATGCATACTGAGTTTTTTACACTGTTAAAGAGTTGGATTCCCATGCTAAACATGGACAAAGTTTCAAAAATTAAGTTGTACGTTTGAAGGAATATTTTTGTTCCAAAAATACTCCTTCCGGTTTGTCACAAGTTTCGAAAAGTTTTTTTTACAGAGCATCAACGGAGTTGTGCAAGTGTTTTTGTTTGTTCCCTGCATTTCGAAGATGCTTGTTTTACAAACAAGGCCCAGTTTGACGACGGATTTGCGTATCGTTTATTTCTTAAGGATGATGCAATCCCAACGAAAAAGGGTCACGATCGTGTGTTGGAACCGCAGGCGGTGAGTAAAACTACTTAAAATATCTCTGCCTCCTTGTTAGTGCGTCCCCTCCCATGCCCGAGACGTCGGTTCGAGCCCCGCTCGGAGCGAGTCGTTGTTGCTGCTGCTCTCGTTCAGTTTCAGCCTTGGGATCTGATTCTGGATCATAAATATACGCTGAATCTGACTGTTAGCCATGGTTTGTTTTGGACGCTCTCAACGCAAAAGCCTACTCGCGCTCGTGATTCTTTAGCTCCGCCCACACGTCACGCCTCCAGCCGGTCGTGTTTTTCCGGGAAAAATCGGTACAGACTATCTTTCTCTTATGAATATAATAAAACTAAAGACTTTTTGGAGTTATGAAGGATGCAGTACTACTCTATAGGTACTCAAGATTAACAGGATATTGAGTGAAAACGAGCATTTCACCCCCACTTTAATAGGCTGTATATTAACTTTGGGAGAAAACCAGTTGTTCTATGTGAAATCAGACATTTGAGCACCATATAGCAAAAATGGCATGACCATAAAACCCCTCGAATATTCGACTGTGAGATTGGTAGTCGAATCTGGCTCCTCCTAACGAAGCAACGAAACGTTGACTGTTTGGGTCACCCCTAAGTAGGATAATACATAATTTTTTTCTTGTTATAATCGGAGTAAAAAAAAAAATGGAAGTGTGCTTAATGGGTACGTGAGCCTAATAGGTACATTTGGCCTATATCATAAGTGTTTGATATTGTTAGGAGGCAAGGAAAAAAAGTGCACAGCCCTTATTGTTTTTCTTCTTCTATTATTATTTTATGATACTATGGGCCAAACACTAAAGGTATAATATCATATAGTTACTATTTTCAAGTAATTTATCAAGAGACTGTTCACAGGTTAAGTAGTGTCTTGGCCAGATTTCTAAACTCTGTAAGATACTCCAATACAACAGATTTTTTGGCATAAACGCTAAAACTAAAAACTCTTTGGGACTGGAATAATACTACAAAAAGAAAACTTTTCCTCCCACTGCCAGCAGCTTACATTCCAGAGACGGGAAAACAACTGCCTACATTCAAACACAAGAGAGAGAAAATGGCTCCTGTTGGATCTACTTGTTGCGTGAACTGCTGCAAACTTCTACAAAGGATTGTGTTTCTTGAAACAAAGTTACTTGCTGGACTTCCAAAACAGATGGAACACTTAGCAGACCATCATCATGGACCCTCTCAACATACAGCTGGTGAGTCCCATGAATCTTCTGAATCTCAACAGTTTATACCAAGTGTAGAGGAACAAGCCGAAACTGATCGCCACACTAATCGATGGCACAAACAGGGAGCGAGACCCAAAGGAACACGAGACATCGTATTGTCACAAGTTTCTCGTATTGCTGCCATAGCTTCCTCTACCCCAGATTTGACTATGACAAGGCTTGTGAATACAGGCATTCAACCACCCCCTATACATCTTGAGAACAGGTTTGAAGCATTAATGAATGTGGGTGAGGAATCCCCAAATGTGATTTAATATCTATTGGATCAGCCAGCAGCTAACAGCGCTACTAACAGGCGCTCAAGGTCCAGCAGACAGTGGCATTCAGCTCAGAGTGCAGCCGAGCCAAGGACTCTGATAGTGGGTGACTGTTATCAGAAACATCTGTAGCAGGACTACAACAACATGCTGCCTTCCTCAAGCAACGGTCTCTGATGTGAACAAGGAACTTCAGAATATTCTGATGAAGCACAAGACTGCAAATCGAATCATCATCCATGTGGGGAAGAATGATATTCGGAAAGAGCAGTGAGAACTCCTTAAAAAGGACTTCAGTGAACTCTTTGATACACTTCAAAGACTCAAAGTTCAGTCGTTCATCAGTGGGCCACTCCCAGCAAGGGGAAAAAATATGTTTTCACGGTTGCTTGGGCTGAACACATGGCTACAAAGATCTTGTAATATAAAAAGGAGTGAATTTCATTGACAACTTCAATCTTTTCTGGGGCCATAGACAATTGTTTAAACCGGATGGCCTCCACCCAGACAAACTTGGTGCTAGAGTGTTTAAGGACAATATCTACTTCTACCTCCGTCATCCTTCAGCAGAGTGTGTCAATCCATTCAGCACCCACACACCAAAATACAATTTCCAAAATACTCTCCAGCCTTTGTTGAAGAGGTCACAGACGTTATCAACGATTTCCTCAGAGTTTGACTGTTTTGCTATTGCAGGGGATTTTAATATTGACATAGATAATGCAGAAAACAAAACTACAAAAATGATAACGGTTCTAAACATTTTTGACTTGACTCAGCATGTGCATGGACCCACACACAAAGGTGGACACACTCTAGACTTAATCATCAGTAGGGGTCTAAACATTTCATCCATTGTTATTAAGGCATTGTCTGTCCTTATAATCAGTGGCTTAAAAACGGGGTATGCAGTATATATACACATGTATGCAGTGCATAGGAGCGCCACACTTAGGGATGCGACATTGTGGCAAGGCAAGTTTATTTAGAAATTTTATTTACATAAAAGAAAGTAAAATAATCATGAAGAAAAATAACAACAAAAATAAAACACACAGTTTAAAAACTTTTAAAATGATTAAAACATTTAAAAATATTTAGAAAATGATTTTACATAAAAAAAATAAAATAAAACCGTGAAAATATAGTGCAATCAGTTCGGACATTGCACAGTGCTCATTCAATAAATGCACAGCTAAAAAGATGAGTTTTAAGTCTCCTAGGTCCTAGGTCATTTCGTGACTTATATACACGAGTAAAAGTACATTAAAATCAATCCTAAATGTAACTGGAAGCCAGTGTAAGGACCTGAGGACTGGTGTGATATGCTCAGATTTTCTGGTCCTAGTCAAAATCCTGGCAGCAGCGTTCTGCATGAGCTGCAGCTGTCTAATGGTCTTTTTGGGAAGGCTGGTGAGGAGCCCATTACAATAGTCCACCCTGCTGGTGATAAAGGCATGAACAAGTTTCTCCAAGTCTTGACTGGAAACAAAACATCTAATTCTTGCAATGTTTTTTAAATGATAGTATGCTGATTTAGTTACTGCTTTAACATGACCACTGAAACTAAGGTCTGTCTTCAGAATCACACCAAGATTCCTGACTTGATTTTTAGTTGTTTGACCCCTAGAGTCAAGGTATGCATTCACCTTGAGCACTTCATCTTTGTTTCCAAATGCAATGACTTCAGTTTTTTTTCCTTATTTAACTGAAGATAGTTCTGGCACATCCAACTATTAATTTCATCAATGCATTGGCAGAGGGAGTCAATGGGGGACATAGCACTATCTGATCACTTCTATGTTTTCTTTCAGAGGGAGTCAATGGGGGACATAGCACTACCTGATCACTTCTATATTTTCTTTGATATTTTGATGTCTGCTACTACTGAATCTAGATCGGTCTCTGTCAGTTGGAGATGCATTAACGAGAACACAAGTGTACTATTTATGGATATAAATCTTTAACACCAAGCATTTCTGCAGACTGTTGAAATATACGATTCCTTTAACTCAAAAGTTAAGAATGTTATTGATGATATTGCTCCAATAATAATCAGTAAGAAAACAAACAGATAGAAATCAGTTTGGAGAAGATCAACAGCAGTTCAGACTATGAAAAGACAATGCAGAAAAGCAGAGCGGATGTGGCGGATGTCAAAACTTGAAATTCACTATAGCATCTATAAAGACAGCCTTCATGATTTTAATGTGAAACTAGCCACGGCTAGACAGAATTTCTTCTCAAACCTTATAAACAGTAACTTAAATAACAATGTACTCTTTTTGCCACTGTTGAGAGACTGACAAACCCCCCAAGTCAGATTCCCAGTGAAATGCTCTCAGACAGCAAATGCAATGAGTTTGCATCCTTTTCTGATAAATGATATTCGCTTAAATTGGGACTCTGGTAAAATATCGGTGCTTGTATTGCTAGAACTCAGTGCTGTGTTCGACACTGTCGATCATAAAATACAACTAGAGAGACTGGAAAACTGGGTCGGGCTTAATGGGATGGTACTCAAATGGTTCAGGTTATACTTAGACTTATGATATGCTATACTCACATAATACCCTCTCACTTCTAAGTGGACGTCCATGAGTCCCACAAGGGTCAATTCTTGCACCGCTCTTTTTTAGCCTGTATATGCTCCCACTAAGTCAAATAATGAGAAAGAACCAAATTGCCTATCACAGCTATGCTGATGATACCCAGATTTACCTAGCCTTATCTCCAAATGACTCCAAATGACTACAGCCCCATTGACTCCCTCTGCCAATGCATTGAAGAAATTAATAGTTGGATGTGCCAGAACTTTCTTCAGTTAAACAAAGAAAAAACTGAAGTCATTGCATTTGGAAACAAAGATTAAGTGTTCAAGGTGAATGCATACTTTGACTCTAGGGGTCAAACAACTAAAAATCAAGTCAGGAATCTTGGTGTGATTCTGAAGACAGACCTTAGTTTCAGTGGTATGTCAAAGCAATAACTAAATCAGCATACTATCATTTAAAAAACATTGCAAGAATTAGATGTTTTGTTTCCAGCCAAGACTTAGAGAAACTTGTTCATGCCTTTATCACCAGCAGGGTGGACTATTGTAATGGGCTCCTAACCGGTCTTCCCAAAAAGAACATTAGACAGCTGCAGCTCATGCAGAACGCTGCTGCCAGGTTTCTGACTAGAAACAGAAAATCTGAGCATATCACACCAGTCTTCAGGTCCTTACACTGGCTTCCAGTTACATTTAGATTGATTTTAATGTACTTTTACTCGTATATAAGTCATTAAATGACCTAGGACCAAAATGTATTTCAGATATGCTCACTGAATAAAAGCCTAACAGACCACTCAGATCATTATGATCGAGTCAGTTAGAAATGCCAAGGGTTCACACAAAACAAGGGGAGTCCTCCTTTAGTTACTATGCTGCCCGCAGCTGGAATCAGCTTCCAGAAGAGATCAGATGTGCTAAAACACTAGTCACATTTAAATCTAGACTTAAAACTCATCTTTTCAGCTGTGCATTTATTGAATGAGCACTGTGTAATGTCCGAACTGATTGCACTATATTTTCACAGTTTTTTTTATTTTGTTTTATGTAAAATCATTTTCTAATTGTTTTAAAATAATTTAAAATAAGTAATAATTTTTAAATAATTTTAAACGTTTTAAAATTGCTTGTTTTATTTTTGTTATTATTTTTCTTCATTATTATTTTACTTTCTTTTATGTAAAGCACTTTGAATTACCATTGTGTACGGAATGCGCTATATAAATAAACTTGCCTTGCCACAATGGCGCCTCCCTAATTGTGGCGCTCCTATGCACTGCATACATGTGTATATATACTGCATACCCCGTTTTTAAGCCACTGATTATAAGGACAGACAATAAGAGCAGAACAGCTGACACTGCAGCACCAATGACACGATAAATGGAGGCTGAGAGAGACGTGTTTGAGTTAAACTTCCATTACCAGCAGTTCAGATTGTTTTTAGACTCTTATACATCATTACCTGTGATAGTGATGAGCAGCAGTTCAGAGTCAGATGAATGAAAGGAGCGTGAGGAGACACTGACTTCATAAACACAACTGTAGTTTCCCTCGTGTGAATAATCTGCTTCAGGAAAGAAGAAGGAGGCAGAGTGACTGACAGCTGACTCAGTCCTGGTGATGTTTGATCCTCTGAACAGGTGAAAAGATCCTCCAGGATACTGAGAGTCCGTGTTACAGATGATATTGAAACTGTGACCCCTGGTGATCACTGGCCCCTGAGGCCCCACATGAAACAATCCATCAGGATCACTGAGGGAAATACTGGGCTGCTGCAAGATCACTAGAAAACAAGAAGAATACATTTAAATGATTACAGAGACTCAAACAATAAATTCAAACAGTTGTAAACAAATAAAATGGCTTCAAGAACTGCATTTTTTCAAGATCAAGATTTAATCCATAGCCCCTTTTCTGCATACATGCTGTATTTGTATTTGTACTGGATGTAAACGTCCCTTTTAAGCTTTCCAAAAACTACACAGACATTTTAAGTCCACAATATTATTTCAAGAAGTTATGTTAAAATAAAATCTCTCACACAAAAATATTTTATTTTAAATGAAAAAAAAACATTTTAATTAAGATGTACATCATTAAAGATAACTTATTATGCTCTTTTACAAAGTCTTGATTTTGTTTTGGGGGTGTACTGGAACAGGCTCTCATAATAGGTTATTCGAAAAACACATAATTTTTCACATATTATTATTATGTCACATTATTACAACACTTCTCTCCCCAGTCTGGCATGTATTGTATAGTGTATTGTATCGCTTGTATCAAATGAAGGCCCACCTTCTGAAATATGTAATGTGCAGTGATTGGTTGACTGGGCCAGAGTGTGTTGTGATTGGCAGCACTTGGCGCCTGGTCGGGAAATGTAATTCCCTTACCATAGCTGCCTGCAAGCTTCAGTGTAAAAATTACATCAAATTCAAATCAATTTGAGCACGTTTTAAACCTGGATTATTGTAATGACTCTGTCTGCCTTGAAAAGCTTGCGCGTCTTCCACATAGTCATAACACTTGTTGCATTGTCTGTTGCAGCACAACCAGGTCTCGTCCCATTTGTCAATATTTGTGATATCACAAATCCTGGAAAATATGCACTGAAGTCCAAACGAGTCGTTCGTTGTAGTTCTCAAAACGTGATTTCTGTTAAAGGGGGGGTGAAATGCTATTTCATGCATACTGAGTTTTTTACACTGTTAAAGAGTTGGATTCCCATGCTAAACATGGACAAAGTTTCAAAAATTAAGTTTGTCACAAGTTTCGGAAAGTTTTTTTCGAGTATGGGTCTGTATGACATTAGATGGAGCGGAATTTCCTTATATGGGTCCTAAGGGCACTTCTCCCGCAAGAGCGCGCGCTCCCGTAGAGCAGAGCAATTCACTGATCAGAGCGAGAGACCGAAATGTCACAAAAGGAGTGTGTTTTTGGTTGTCAGGGCAAGACAACCCTGCACAGATTACCAAAAAAAAAAAAAACGCATTAAGGGACCAGTGGATGGAGTCTATTTTTACAGAGCATCAACGGAGTTGTGCAAGTGTTTTTGTTTGTTCCCTGCATTTCGAAGATGCTTCTTTTACAAACAAGGCCCAGTTTGACGCCGGATTTGCATTTCGTTTATTTCTTAAGGATAATGCAGTCCCAACGAAAAAGGGTCATGATCGTGTGTTGGAACCGCAGGCGGTGAGTAAAACTGCTTCAAATATCTCTGTGTTGTTAACTCAGCTATCGGCGCGTAAGCACATCAAGTAAACAACACGATGTTGTCATCAAACTGCACTTTCCACATGTACAGCTTATAAAAAATAAAAATAAAAAAAAACAACAGAAAGAGAGACATCCTGCTTTAGTCGTTGCTGCTGCTGCTCTTGTTAAATTTCAGCCTCTGGATCTGATTCTGGATCATAAATATACGCTGAATTTGACTGTTAGCCATGGTTTGTTTTGGATGATGGTTTTGTCCTCACTGTGTCACAGCTTCCAAACGCTCTCAACGCAAAAGCCTACTCGCGCTTGTGATTCTTTAGCTCCGCCCACACGTCACGCCTCCAGCAGGTCATGTTTTTCCGGGAAAAAACGTTACAGACTATCTTTCTCTTATGAATATATTAAAGACTTTTTGGAGTTATGAAGAATGCAGTACTACTCTATAGGTACTCAAGATTAACAGGATATTGAGTGAAAACGAGCATTTCACTCCCCCTTTAAATAAAATATCTCCTTTTGAAGTGGCGTTCACAACACTGCTGACGTATGACACTGCCGTATGACTTTTTAGACAGCTTTCAAATTGGCTGTTGGACACACAGAGACCCATACTGCCATCCAAATGCAAAGTGCAGTAACTACACGTGGTCAATGTAGTTAAGTCCTAAAATGGGCTTTGTGACAACTGTTCTGTCTTGTGACAAAGTCTCCTGGTTCAATTTTGGCTTTATTTTCCTGTTGGATACCGCAGATATCCACTCTGACAATGTAATAGTAATCTGACATATAATCGCATTGATTTTTGTTGCTTCAGACATTCCTCCACGATTCTGGTAGCTAATCCAATTTTATTGACAAGTTAGCTGGCTCCGGTAAAGTTATATAATTCATCAAAGCATTCAGTATGAAAGTTATAGCCTACAGAATCCAGTTTGTCCCCTATTCACAGTCATATACCATATGACTACCAGACCATACAAATAACAAATTCTTAACTGATAAATAATTATTCGTTTTGCATAAATCACTGTTTCATTTGTTAACACATTCGAGGAAGGCTTTAAGAATCCTCTGCCGCCTGGTCGTTCCCGGTTCACAGCTAATGGGACTCACGTTGCCTGCAATTCCCTTCACCGACCGCATTTTGATTTTAGCAAATCAGTTGGAGGTAATGCAAACAACATAATTTATCATGAACACAACATCCAGCGAGGCAAGAAAATCTACCTGAGCGATGACTTCTTTCACTATTTCACAGGCCAATGGTTTGTGTGTAATGTGTGTGACATTTTTTGTATGACATTAAAATTCCCTTTAGAATATTTGTACATAATATGCTAAGCAAACAAGATAGACAGACAGACAGACAGATAGATATGCCTTGTACATTAGGAAGTTTAGACCCTTCCTGTCAGAGCAAGCAACCCAACTTTTTGTTCAAGCTCTTGTTCTCTCCAGACTGGACTATTGTACTGCTCTCCTGGCGGGACTTCCTGCATGTACTGTCAAGCCTCTGCAACTGATCCAGAATGCAGCAGCGAGGGTTGTCTTCAATGAGCCAAAAAAAGCTCACGTTACTCCTCTCCTCATCAGGTTACACTGGCTACCAGTAGCCGCTCGCATCAAATTCAAGGTACTGATGCTTGCCTACAAGACGACCACTGGCACAGCACCAACATACCTAAACTCACTGGTTACATCTTATGTGCCCTACAGAAGTTTGCGCTCTGCAAGTGAATGACGCCTTGTGGTGCTATCCCAAAGAAGTTCAAAATCACTCTCAAGGACCTTTTCCTGGACTGTGCCCAGCTGGTGAAATGACCTCCCAGTCTCAATTCGTACAGCTTTACTCATTTTCAAGAAACATCTAAAGACTTCTCTTTTTCGCCAGCACTTAATCAACTAATACTAGCACTTTTCCTTTTCTTATCTTTTCATTTATAAAAAAATAAAATAAAGAGTTCTGTACTAGACTAACTGAGACTTGTCATGGCACTTGTATACTGTTGTTGTTCTCTTGTTGACCTGACTGCTTTTATTGTTCTCATTTGTAAGTCGCTTTGGATAAAAGCGTAAATGTAAATATACATTAAGGTTTTTTTTTCTGAGAAAATTTTATACACCTTTTATATACTTAACTGCAGACATGGATGTGCTACAGTACAAATATTTTGAGCATCTCTTATTTTCCTATAGAGAATCACAATTATCCCTTATTTTCCTTTATGGCATCCCTAATTATATTTAAATAGTTTCAATTATGTGAATTTTAACTACTTGGTCTGTAATTAATTACTTTTTAAATAAAATAAGCAAAACCCTTCGTGGTAAAAGGTGCATTGCGATAAGATGATCTTGAGGCTTCAATCAACATGTAGTAAGAAACAAAACGAAAGCTGGATGAACTATTTTTTTATTTTTAATCTTATTTAGATCTTAACTAATACTCTTATTTAGTTTGTATATATTGCACTTTGCTTTTGCAATAGTGTTAAATTGTGTAAGGTCATTCAAAGGCAGAGTGCAGTATTAGTGGTCAAAGGTCACATCAATGGTCATGTTTTTATCTATAAAAATTTCATCCTAAAAAGGCTTTTAATGAATGCATTGCCACTAATCCATCCACAACATGTTTGACTGGCTGATGTAAAAATTTAAAGGCATTTTTCTCAGTTTCAGTGTTAGCGTAGTTACTGCACTTTGCCTTTGTAGGGCAGCATATCTCAGTGTGCAATAATCTGACTGATTTGGAATTACAGGAGGTATGTAATGCTTGCTGAAGATGACCAGTAGAATGAAGTTGCCTATTAGATAGCAGGTTTTTAAATCAAATGGATTTAAATAATAATTTCTCATATAGAATACGCTTGGTTATTTAAACATCATAACGTTAATATCACAACGTATAGGCTATCTACACAAAATGCCCCGAATGTCTGTGCGGCTCTGAATGAACTAATTTTGTCTATGTGTTTTTCACGCAACAACATGTAGAAACACGGTGTGACGAGTGGGGCGGGGCCGAGGGGCGTGGGAACGAGCGAGGCCGGTGGAGTGATTGGAGATGAGCGACACCTGCGACCAGGGGCGTAGCACTGAATTCTGGGCCCTGTATACTCTCAATGTCAGTGGGCCCCCTACACATGCCATTATACAATGCGGGTTAGCAAAATGAAAATTCAATTTTGAATTTTTTTTTTTTAATTATTATTATTTGAATATAAACAAGTATAAATAGTGTTTAAATCTATTTGGCCTACTTGTTCTCAAATAACTTTAAACCTTAGGCTACATCGGGTTTGTGTACTAACATTTTGATCCACGATACTGATGCAAGTTTTAAATTAAAAACATTTATTTTTGAACAGGAGAACACGAGACAACTGTACCCTCAGAAACCAATCAAATAAGCTAAGCCTGCCATAATGAAAAAAAAGTAAACTATAAAAAAAATTAAATAAAAGTCAAATGAGATGTAATCTACTATTACAAACAAGTACAAAGATAACATAACTATTAATTGGTAGAGTTGCAAAGGGTAGGAACATTTCCGGTAAACTTCCAGTAAATTTCCAGAAACTTTCCATGGGAAGTTAAGCCGAGGAATTTTGGAAATATTCAAATTTGAAAACTTTCCACAAAAATGATGGGAATTAAAGGAAATTTATAGAAATTAACTGGAATTTGGTGATAATTTCAACAAACTATCATATCCAAACATAAATATCAAAAATTATTTTTTTTAAATAGTAAAACAATGTAAACAACATGATCTTTTATCAGATTTATTTTAGAGTAGAACTTTAAAACTTTAACTCTTGTACTGAACCATTAATTCTTCCACGGATTAACAAAAACATGAATGTTGAGTAAAATACTACTCATCATTACACTTTATGTAGTTTGCAAGCTCATGTGTGTCCTCCATACTCAAGGGTTGAAGAAATCATTAGTGCATGTGATGGAGGAATGCACAGTGCATGTAGGGGGCGTGGCCTCAGTAGCCCTGCAGTGTGCATGTGATTTAATAGCAGAGATATTTAAGTGTGCTGCATTAAATCTGCTCGTTTTAGCCGAGATTATGCTGCAATATATTTTCCTCAACTATATTTAAATTCCCTGTTAAAGGAATAACCTTTCAGTTTTGTAAATGCCCATTAATTCCCTTATATTCCTGTTAACTCCCATAGAAATTTTCCAACTTTAAAAATTCCCAGAATTTTGCAACCCTATTCGTTGGCTTTGATAACATCATGAATTTATTGAGCATTGACGAGGCCGGTGGAGTGATTGGAGATGAGCGACACCTGCGACCAGGGGCGTAGCACTGAATTCTGGGCCCTGTATACTCTCAATGTCAGTGGGCCCCCTACACATGCCATTATACAATGCGGGTTAGCAAAATGAAAATTCAATTTTGAATTTTTTTTTTTTAATTATTATTATTTGAATATAAACAAGTATAAATAGTGTTTAAATCTATTTGGCCTACTTGTTCTCAAATAACTTTAAACCTTAGGCTACATCGGGTTTGTGTACTAACATTTTGATCCACGATACTGATGCAAGTTTTAAATTAAAAACATTTATTTTTGAACAGGAGAACACGAGACAACTGTACCCTCAGAAACCAATCAAATAAGCTAAGCCTGCCATAATGAAAAAAAAGTAAACTATAAAAAAAATTAAATAAAAGTCAAATGAGATGTAATCTACTATTACAAACAAGTACAAAGATAACATAACTATTAATTGGTAGAGTTGCAAAGGGTAGGAACATTTCCGGTAAACTTCCAGTAAATTTCCAGAAACTTTCCATGGGAAGTTAAGCCGAGGAATTTTGGAAATATTCAAATTTGAAAACTTTCCACAAAAATGATGGGAATTAAAGGAAATTTATAGAAATTAACTGGAATTTGGTGATAATTTCAACAAACTATCATATCCAAACATAAATATCAAAAATTATTTTTTTTAAATAGTAAAACAATGTAAACAACATGATCTTTTATCAGATTTATTTTAGAGTAGAACTTTAAAACTTTAACTCTTGTACTGAACCATTAATTCTTCCACGGATTAACAAAAACATGAATGTTGAGTAAAATACTACTCATCATTACACTTTATGTAGTTTGCAAGCTCATGTGTGTCCTCCATACTCAAGGGTTGAAGAAATCATTAGTGCATGTGATGGAGGAATGCACAGTGCATGTAGGGGGCGTGGCCTCAGTAGCCCTGCAGTGTGCATGTGATTTAATAGCAGAGATATTTAAGTGTGCTGCATTAAATCTGCTCGTTTTAGCCGAGATTATGCTGCAATATATTTTCCTCAACTATATTTAAATTCCCTGTTAAAGGAATAACCTTTCAGTTTTGTAAATGCCCATTAATTCCCTTATATTCCTGTTAACTCCCATAGAAATTTTCCAACTTTAAAAATTCCCAGAATTTTGCAACCCTATTCGTTGGCTTTGATAACATCATGAATTTATTGAGCATTGACTATAGCTTTTAAGCAAAGCACTGTGCTGCAATGCTAGGGCTTTTCACCAAACAAAAATGATAATTTGCTTTATTGCTCAAATCAATACCTGTGTGCACTTGAGAACACAGTGATATTGGTAGTAGGCTAGTGACAATGCCCTTGAATTTTCGAGATAGTTCTACCTCTGGTAGGGGTAAACCCAACAATGTTTTTCTTCATCTCTAAGGTCTCCCATATATGAAATGGATTCTTGGCTAAAAATATTTTACTGCTAAGATTGTTAAATTAACAGATATTGTTATACACCACAAAACCAATAAAGGACTAAAATATAGCCTGTCCGTATGGGAGTTAAGGCATATAAACTAATGCAGATCAATCACACAAGCTCTGAGAGCTTTGAAACTTGACATGTTTGTAGTCAGGAAGTTGATTTAACTTCTAGAAAAGACTGGATGTGAATATCTTGATGTATGGAATAAATAGACACATGTAAACACATATCTAAAATAAGCGGACATGCACAAATTCAATATCTATGCTGAATGTTTTCATTTACTTTGTGCTTGCTTTACCTGGCATTATCATAGAAACACATATGATGGCTTGTTGGAAAGGTGGGGTTGTGCTAAATCCAGCAATACCAAATATGTAAATATATAATAAAAGAGAAGTGTTCTGTCACTCAATGTATGAGGTGTCCAAAATGAATGAAAATGGAACACTGACATAATTGAGTCCAAACCCATTCATTATCAGTGGTGAGAAGAATGTTGAGAAATTAAAATATAAGAGACATCAAAAAATATTTAATATGGCACCTTGTACTATATGGAAACAAAGATTGAAATCGAAAGATAACACCTTACCATAGCACAAACAGGAGACCAGGAGTTTTAACTTAATGAGCTATTTAATAAAACTATAACTTAACTTCACACAATACAACTTAAATTACGGTCTTAAAACAAATGGCAAACTAAAGAAACAAACACTCTTCGGGGAAATGAGCCCTGTCTTCTCAGGCTGTTTAGTTTATTTTCTAGCAGCAACCATTTGGAGCATGAACTGCTTTTGGTAACCATTGGAGAAGGGTCTGGCTGCAGACTTGCACTTGCACTCTCAGACACTGCTTCTGCTAGCGACGTCACTTGCAGTCTTTATTTTTTATTTTGTTCTATTTATTGATAACTTTTTGTTTGAATTTCCCAACATTTTATAACAGTTGCCATGTGGCGAAGACAAGAAAAAATAAACTAAATTACAATGTCAATTGCAATCGCTACTTGCACTCTCCGCTACCTGTGACATCACTTGCAATCAACACAAATCTTGCATGTTGCCAGTGGAGACAAGATGCTGTGGTGGTGATTAAACGATTAAAACTAATTTAGTACTACAACGTGCAGGGTCCTGCAAGAAAAAGACAAGCACAGACCTTGGCCACAGAACAGCAGAATATGAACGCAATGCACAAAGTCTTTCGTTAAGCGTTTTCCTCCTGTAGAAAAAAACTAACACTTAATGTGTCATAATGTATTCAGACACATTAAGTTCAATTAAAAGACAAAATTCGATATATAGTTATTATTCAATGTACTACAAGGCACGCAGATGGCTATGAACACAATGTGCAAACTTTGTCCTCCCAAACAACATAACGCTTAATGTGGCCTAATAACAGACTAAGATGATAAAGACAATTTAGTAGGCCTAGGCTATATGTCTTGTTGTTGACTAAGTATATACAGACCAGCAAATATGAACGGGCATTATGCATTAAGTGATTTAAAAGGATCAACTCCGTACAGGAAAGCAGACGAGTACAGAACGCAGTGCGTTAAATTGTACATTAAACGTTTTCCTCCTATAGAAAATCATTATAAATAAAACACAATGTAGGTTAATGGACAAAGACAGTGATATAAACAAGTTGTAGACAGTTTATTCTATATGGAAAAATGCTTAATGTGAAACTTTGCGTGTTGCGTTTATTCTGGGCTCACCTGCTTGCCTGTACCTATTAGTTACGTATTTTAATAAAGTAGAGAAGCATGAGTTTGGCCTTTCTCATCTATGTCCATTATGCCACATTTTGCGGTATGTGAGGAAAATACTATATACATATTCCTTATATTAATGTACTGTACATTTAATTTGATATTTTAATAGCATCTTAATATATTAAGCCATGTTAAGCGTTTTTTTTCTATGCTTAGCTAGAGACTTTGTGCTAATGTTCATATTCTGGTGTTCTGGCCATGGATTTGCCTATCTTGTCTTTTTCTTGCAGGACCCTGTACGTTATAGTACTAAATTAGTTTTAATAATTTAATCACCACCACAGTGTCTTGTCTCCATTGGCAACATGCACGATTTGTGTTGATTGCAAGTGACGTCACAGGTAGCGGAGAGTTCAAGTAGCAATTGCAAGTGACATTGTAATTTAGTTTCTTTTTTCTTGTCTTCACCACCTGGCTTTATAAAATGTTGGGAAATTCAAACGAAAAGTAATAAAAAAAAAATAAAGAAAATAAAAAATAAAGACTGCAAGTGATGTCACTAGCGGAAGTGCAAATGTCTGAGTGTGCAAGTACAAGCCTGCAGCCAGACCCTCTTGAAACATTTTGGGGTCAACCCCCCATGATGTTACAACTGCAACACACCACTCATCCACATTTTCATCAGTGACAAAGTGGGTCATATTTGGACAGTCAGGGCAAGAGCAAAACCCTGTGCAGGTCAAGCCCATAGAAAGACACTGACATTTGGTGGCATCGGCACAGTTCCGTCTTTACAGTAGAGGTGGGTGAGGTCTCTAACTCCTTTAGGTGCTGGTGCCTTCTGGAACATCACAGATTAAATGCAGCCACCTTCTCTGAGCCTCCATCCTCTACCAACTGGGTTCCAGAGAAGAGTTTTGGCCAGGTGGCTGTGATGCCACACTGCTGTTTGGTACACGGCTCTCAGCACATGTTGCTGGAAGCCATCTTCTGTTGGGGGTAGATTTGCTGCTGACACCTCAGCTCATCCAGGTTGGTGCTAGGATGCCCATCTTAGTGCCTCTTCTTTGTCTTTCAAGATCTTTATTGAGTGTTGGTGGTCATATCTATCAAAAACTATAACGACACAGCTGTTACCTTCCTTTCCCATTAAAGTTGCGATCTTTTTCCAGACACACTCACCCAGGTCATTGTATGTTTGAAAGGCTGAATCATTGAGCATTGGAAGAAGATCCATGCCATCAATGATATATGCTGATGGTTCTTTTACACTTGGCAGCTGCTGTTGTCTTCTTTATGATTCCATCATCAAAAAACAAAGAGGGTGGGACAAAATCATGTTTAATCTGAGATACAAGATTTTTATGACTTGGGAGCGGGGAGATACGAGGTTATGCACTCATTGATAAGAATGATACAGACACAGACGTCGCTGCTGCCAGCAGAGTTCATCAAAGTCTGCGGTCATGTCGAGCCTTTTGACAAGAGATAAGGCTTTAAGGGGTAACTAAACCCCTGGTCAGAGCCTGATTCCACCCACTGGCAATATTTGAAAAATGCTGAAAAGTGGGCAGAGCACAGCGGAGATAGAGGGGACAAACCAAGGGCAGGGCTGAGCCGGTGGGGCGTGAACCCGAGACCCTCAGTGACAGATTAATTGACAGCTGCTGTTAGAGTCGCTAAAATGGAGAGTGACTCTAGTGACGCAAGTAGTTTTGCAACAGAGCGTTCATTTGAAGTAGAGGACTTTTCTCCCCCACCTTCACCTGAAGTGGAGGATGTCGAGGTGTCTGAGGACACAGGGCCAGGGCCTGAGCCATATCAATTCAAGCCACTGGCTCAAACTGCGGTCTTAACTCCCGGACTCTGATAGGCATCCGATGATGCTAGCGAAGCAGCCGTGCAAGAGAGAATGGGGCCAGTCTCCGAGTAAGGCACTGCGTCGCTTTTCAGCGTGAGCTGTGTGGAGCATTACAGCTGTGTGGAGCATTACCGAAGCATTACAGCTATGGATTTTTAACAAAACAGGCCTACTCAAATGTATCTAACCTAACGATTTTCATTCGTTATTGTAAGAAATGAAAAAAAAAAACAGGGTTATGCAAAGATAGGCTTACTTGGCGCCAGTAGACAGACCTTTTTTCTCCCATAAATAAAACCTGTTAGCCTACTTGGGGCATTTTACATGCACAGTGCCAACTTTGAGTCAGTAAAATAATAATAAAAACAATAATTTAATGCTGGTATCCAAAACATTTAATTAAACACAAGTAGAATTAGAAATTAGATACATTTTAAAACTTCAATGCACATGTATAATAAGCCTAGTAACAATAACCCTAGTACTATCAATCATAACATACTTCTACAGAGACTGGAAAACTGGGTTGGGCTTTATGGGATGGTACTCAAATGGTTCAGGTCATACTTAGAAGGGAGAGGCTATTATGTGAGTCTAGGAGAGCATAAGTCTAAGTGGACGTCCATGACATGTGGAGTGCCACAAGGGTCAATTCTTGCACCGCTCTTGTTTAGCCTGTATATGCTTCCACTAAGTCAAATAATCAGAAAGAACCAAATTGCCTATCACAGCTATGCTGATGATACCCCTGATTTACCTAGCCTTATCTCCAAATTACTACAGCCCAATAGGAGGATCTTTGATGACATCTTTGTACGCATACGCGAGTGGTTGTGTGGCAACAAAACAAACAGTATGGCGGGCTGTAAAGACGCAACCAGCACTTTCAAGTGAGTTAAGGCCCGTTCACACCAAGCACGATAACTATAAAGATAACTATAAAGATAACGATATTAGCGTCCACACCAGCGAACAATATTGTCTGTGTATTTTAAGCGGACGCGGCACGTCTGCTGCTTTAAATTCTTGAGCTCATTACAGCAGGATTGATTCTGATTGGTTGGCAATGTTTTATCGTTAATCAGGGGGAAAAAAATCGTTCTGAAAGTGATTCCAACGATATCGTTTCTCTGTGCCTTTATCGTTATAGTTATTGTGTGGACTCTGCTATTCTTTAATATTGAGAACGATTTTTAGAACTATATCTTTATCGTTATCTTTATAGTTATCGTGCTTGGTGTGAACGGGCCTTTGGCGGGCAAAATCCTCAATATATAAGCACTTTAACATCTGAAGACCGGAGGAGGTTTGGAGAGAAGCTCAAAATTTGTATTGGTGACAAAATCGAAGCTATTCAAAGCCCATATGAGATCTGGGATGACAAAAAACGTTGGTCCGACTCGCCCGTGTCTTGGCCACCAATCTGCTGGGGAGACATTTATTCTTATTTAATAGAAACCCCTGGACCCTTCACTCATGAAAGATTAAAGGCTTTCAAAAGTCTGAAGGCCTATGATTATTTTGTTTCTCGAAAAATTGGGCCAATCTTTTCTGCCAAACAGAAAGCAGTGATCGTGCTAAAAGCAGAGGTTAGACCTGGCCAAGCAGAGTCACAGCATGATTCGCATCTCCCGTGGGTGATCGCCAGAGAGAACGCCGAAATAATCACTGCTCACTGCGACTGCAAAGCCGGGTAAGTCTTCATTGATCAGTGTTCTTATTTACTTATTTATTTACTGAAAATGTAGTGACTGTTGTACCAATTCAATTGTTTTCAGTGTGAGACTTTCAATGGCGTCTGTACTAATGGTGAAAAATTGTATATCACAGCTTACACATTTCTCCTTCTTTCAAATCCAGTCTTGGAGAAACATGCAGTCGTGTAGCAGCTTTAATGTTTAAAGTAGAAGCAGCTGTCAGGATAGGACTTAAAAATGCTGCATGTACTAGTGAGGCTTGCAGCAAAGCACAGCTACAGAATGATGTGAGGAACATAGTCTGGGTGCTGTGGATTGCGGTTTGGGACACCTGAATCAGAAAGCAAAAACATATGACTCAGTTGATTTGACTCAGTTTTATTTATTTTTATTCAATCTTCTATAAATACATAGTCACTAAGACTTACCATGAACAATATGTGCCTCACAAACTCGATCAGAAGCTGCAGGCTTTCTTCGGAACGTCCAGGTTCAATCGCCTAATTGCACACAACCATTTCTTTCATTTTTCGCTATCCTTTTCGGAGGGAATTCGAAAAAACTTTTTATCAGGCCCCCAACTAATCGTACATTCGACCACACAGCAAGAGTGAACCATCCTCTTCTCTAAATCCTCCTCCAAACGTGCAAAACAATCAAATTACAGGTATCTATCGGTGTTTCCTGCCACACGATTCCCATGATGCAACGTGACAAACATAAACAATGACGTCATAAAAAGATCCACCTATTGAGATCCCTCTGCCAATGCATTGATAAAATTAATAGTTGGATGTGCCAGAGCTTTCTTCAGCTAAACAAGGAAAAAACTGAAGTCATTGCATTTGGTAAACAAACATGAAGTGTTCAAGGTGAATGCATACCTTGACTCTAGGGGTCAAACAACTAAAAATCATGTCAGGAATCTTGGTGTGATTCTGGAGACCGGTCTGAGTTTCAGTAGTCATGTCAAAGCAGTAGCTAAATCAGCATACTATCATCTCAAAAACATTGCAAGAATTAGAGGTTTTGTTTCCAGTCAAGACTTGGAGAAACTTGTTCATGCCTTTATCACCAGCAGGGTGGACTATTGTAATGGGCTTCTCACCGGCCTTCCCAAAAAGACCATTAGACAGCTGCAGCTCATGCAGAACGCTGCTGCCAGGATTCTGACTAGAACCAGAAAATCTGAGCACATCACACCAGTCCTCAGGTCCTTACAATGGCTCCCAGTTACATTTAGGATTGATTTTAAAGTACTTTTACTCGTATACACGTCACTAAATGACCTAGGACCGAAATATATTGCAGATATGTTCACTAAATATAAACCTAACAAAGCACTCAGATCATTAGGATCAAGTCAGTTAGAAATACCAAGGGTTCACACAAAACAAGGGGAGTCCTCCTTTAGTTACTATGCTGCCTGCAGCTGGAATCAGCTTCCAGAAGAGATCAGATGTGCTAAAACACTAGTCACATTTAAATCTAGACTTAAAAATCATCTGTTTAGCTGTGCATTTATTGAATGAGCACTGTGCAATGTCCGAACTGATTGCACTATTTTGTTTTTTAAAATTACATTTTTTATGTAAAATCATTTTCTAACTGTTTTTAAATTCATTTTAGTTAAGTAGTTTTTTTTCATTATTTTAAAAGTTTTAAAATTGCTTCTTTATTTTTATTATTTTTTTTCATTATTATTTTACTTTATTTTATGTAAAGCACTTTGAATTACCATTGTGTATGAAATGTGCTATATAAATAAACTTGCCTTGCCCAGTAATAAGTAGACATTTAAAATACATCAATAACTGATATCATAGTTTAAAATAGATAAAATCAGAGTTAAGGCTTGCTTTATGTGTTGCTCGACGAGGATTTCTCAATCGTTGCGACTTTAAATCCTGAGGACACAAAATGCCATGGAAGTTCCTGCCGCGGAGTGAAGAAGAGGTGGCGTTACGAGGATTCTCATACAGTTGAAGTGTCCAATGGAGTTAAGAGATTTGCTCTCAATCTATTTTCAACACTTCAGATTGTTTACCACGTGGGGTTTGACCAATAGCATTGAATTGTGAAAAAATATGAAATAGACAAAATTTGGACATGCGAGGATTCTGCCCGTCAGTGACGATATTTTAATAAAGGTGTTCCATTCCAATGTTAACCTGATTCAATTGGATCTGTGGTTCATATGAATTGTATAGTATACTGTGCCTTATGAAATGTATCATTATTAAATGTATCATAAATATAGATCAGCACTTACCTAATGTAAGTTACTTTGCAGTAACCATGAATTTGTCAACATTCTTCTCACCACTGATAATGTGATTTGGACTTGAGGCTATTTTGTCCAGCGTTCTTTCATTTTGGACACCTCATACATTGAGTGACAGAACACTTCTCTTTTATTATATATTTACATATTTGGTATTGCTGGATTTAGCACAACCCCACCTTTCCAACAAGCCATCATATGTGTTTCTATGATAATGCCAGGTAAAGCAAGCACAAAGTAAATGAAAACATTCAGCATAGATATTAAATTTGTGCATGTCCGCTTATTTTAGATATGTGTTTACATGTGTCTATTTATTCCATACATCAAGATATTCACATCCAGTCTTTTCTAGAAGTTAAATCAACTTCCTGACTACAAACATGTCAAGTTTCAAAGCTCTCAGAGCTTGTGTGATTGATCTGCATTAGTTTATATGCCTTAACTCCCATACGGACAGGCTATATTTTAGTCCTTTATTGGTTTTGTGGTGTATAACAATATCTGTTAATTTAACAATCTCAGCAAAAAAATATTTTTAGCCAAGAATCCATTTCATATATGGGAGACCTTAGAGATGAAGAAAAACATTGTTGGGTTTAGTTCTACCTCCGGTAGGGGTATCTCGAAAACTAAAGCACTTTTTGACCATTTGTCACTAGCCTATAGGCACATCTACATGTGCAGAAATATAGGCAGATAATTTATTAAGGAGTTTGAGAATATATCACACATTATAAGCAATAGTAGGGTTAGTAACTTTACACTGTGCTGCCACTCTTTCCACCACTCCAATAGCTCTAGGCAATAGCACACACATTGAATCGAAAGGCTTACTTATTTAAGGTAAACAACTCACAATTAGGAAGCAAGGGGGGAGCTCGCCCTTTGAGCAATGATCTCACCTATACTTTCCTAATTTCTGCTCTCAGTCTCAGCCTCATCTCCAGAACAGCAGCCAGGACTGGCCAGTGCTGCTACTGCTGGTGTGTCAGAACCACTGGTTGTTTCTGAAACTGGTTAATGTTGGCAACCTGACGTTAGCTGGCCTGGCCCATAATTTACTTACAGCAACAAGCAGCCTGGTTGACAAACTAAGCTAAAGATTTAACATTAGCATACATATATTAGCAGCAGCTGTCTGGAGTTGACTACGTTAACTTTAATTGGATGTAGGTGTATAACAAGCAAACTCAGTTCACCTTTTGGAAAGAAAGCAGTCATCAGCTGCTTCCCCTCATTCTGCCTCCTTTCTTTTTCCTTCCTGTCTTTCTTTTTTTGAAAGCCCGATTTTGGCTTTTTGCGCAGCATGATCAGGCTCCAAGGCTCTAGACTCACTGCTTTACTTGTTTGCCGCCGACTGCCATCTATGGGCGGACTAAACCATTTGGGGCGGGGCGGGGTGGGGTGGGGGGGGGGGTCCAGAGTGTCTGGCACTGAGTTCATTCTCTCAGTTGGTGTTATCAATATATTTTGAAATGAATAATGACATCAATTGGAGGGCCAAATTAATTCGAATTAGGCTACAAAAAAAAAAAATAATAATAATAAAAAAAAAAAAATTGATGGGATTTCAAAGGGCCCTCTCCCTAGACGGGGCCCTGGGTAGTCAGGTCCACTTTTCCCCCCACTACCACGCCCATGCCTGCGACACTCACCAGTCTCGAGTCCCACGGAGGAGATGGAGGGATATAAAACAGGAGCGACAACAGTGAAGGAGAGAGGACCAGGCATGGTGTTCTTATGTTATGTATATGACAGTCATAGTTATTAATATTACTCACACTGTGTGCTGAAGAGAATCACTGTACAATTAAGCGCTGCAGCGCAACTCAACCATATGCTTCTTATATGAGATAAATAATATATACACACACAATATATATAAACCAGCTGAAATGTTTTAAAGCTCACTGTTATCTACTTGATCGAAAAAATCTAGTCTTTCAATTTGAGTGTTTAAATGTGCAGTATAAATAAATGAACTTGAAGTTAAGTTAACTTGTTAAAGTTTTAAATCCCTGTCGCAAAAATGCATCTCTGTCACTTAGAGCTTATAGTGAAACTTAAAAGGCGCAATATGTAAGATTTTTTTTTATTTAAAATATCCAACCACTAGAACAGTGCTATATATTTCACTGACTCATGTACTTACATTATCCCAAAAGTTTCAAAGGATGTTTAAATAAGCATTTTTAACTAGTGACAACCAGGGCTGTAGCTGGAGTATCCAGGGCCCAGTGCAGGTTGTTGCTGTGGGCCCCCTTCAAAATGTGTTCTGGAAGGGGGGACCCTTCAAGCCCAGGGCTACTAGAAAATGTCACAGCCTGTATACCGTCCCTAAAGAGCTAGTATAACTGTATAATCTCAAAAATGCACTCTCAAAAAATAAAAATAAAAACCTGAGACGGTGTAAAACTGAATGACCAAAAATTTTATTAACATAAATTATGTACATTAGTATTTACACTAACAAAAAAATACTCTGCCACAAGGAAACAAATCTAAGTAAATAAATATAATAAACGTTTTCAATTATAAACACTATAACGTTACCCTCCGGTACACGGTTACCATACGGTTTATTAACAAACAAACATAATTTACTATGTTAACAGCCTATTTATACTTGCACAAAAACACTGTTTCAAGAGGTAGACTTTAAAAACTTTTGGAGCAGAATACGGATCCATCGTTTATGTTGACTGCAAGATTCTAAGTTAAGATACAGGCTAATTGACATTTAGTTACTTGCTAACATAGTATTCTATCATCCTGGGTAACACATACTATCACCAGTTAATACTATTTTCCACAGTATAATCTGCATTTGAAAGCCTGGTCAGTTACTACTGCTAGTTTATTTGTGTGGCTAGCTAGTTATTTTGCCTACTTACACTCTGACTCTGCTTTATGAAAAAGCTTCTTATGTCCCCTTTTCTTCTTCTTGGGTGGCTTTTTCTACAAAGTACAAAAAAGGGCAAAAAAACTGAATATTAAAATGTTTTTACTCTGTCCTTTGTATATGGCAGAGAGACAGCCCTGGTAACGTCGGCTTCGTCAACATGCGCGCGCGCACACCCGCTCGCTGCAAGCACAAAAGTAGTCCCGGCCCACGCGTGTAGCCTGTCCGATACCCCGCCGCCAATCATATTACGGATTTTCTTGTACTGTCATCATTCTGGCCGTAGAATCGATCCAAATAGCAGTGCAAATATCCAAATAGCAGTTCAAAGGAGCTTGCTAAATAATGGTAGAACCTAGCGTCCCCCCCTAAACCTACGCCCATGCTCTTGAGACAACAACATAAAAAATAAAGATATGTGAATAAAGAGGGCACAGAGAGAGCAAATGAGTCTGTTTTAGCATGGTAAAGATTTTACATTTTGGCTAAACTCACTTGGAGGCCACAGAAGTTTTTAAGGGGAGAGAGGACTGGCATTAGGAGGAAATTATGAGTTGTGTTCAGCTCATAATGGAAATTTTCTAGGCATCCTCGTACTTTTGGCAGAGTATGCATAGCATTTTTCCTGTGTTTGTTCTTCCCGTGTGTGATCTTGGATTGTTTTTACCGACTCTGATTCTCTGCTGCCTGCCATGACCTCTGCTTGTTACTGTTAATGATTCTGGTTAAACCTTTGCAGGTGTTTTGAGCTGGTTATCCCTGACATACCTGACGCCGTTCCTGATTACTGCCTGTCCGACCATTCTCTTAAAGTTCTGCAAATGGATCTGAATGTCTCTGACTCTTAGTTACACTAAGAGGCATTGGCTAAAACATTCAATGACATGCAGGAGAAATGAGAAACTCGAAGCGAAGCTTCTGCGCTGTGCACCAAGCTTGGACACTATAGAGATGGCCTTCATGGCGCATTTTTGGATCACAATACATTTTGCCTTTAAATCTTTCACGAGTTCATGCTTACATATAATTAGTTGAGGTATAGTATGTGTATTTTGCTTGCTGAACCTAGAGAACCAGTTGTTCTATGTGAAATCAGACATTTGAGCACCATATAGCAAAAATGGCATGATCATAACACCCCTCGAATATTCGACTGAGATTGGTAGTCGAATCTGGCTCCTCCTATCGAAGCAACAAAACGTTGACTATTTGGGTCACCCCTAAGTAGTATAATACATAATTTTTTTCTTGTTATAATCTGAATAAAAAAAATGGAAGTGTGTTTAATGGGTACGTGAGCCTAATAGGTACATTTGCCCTATATCGTAAGTGTTTGATATTGTTAGGAGGCAAGGAAAAAGTGGACAGTCCTTATTGTTTTTTATAAGTTTTCTTCTTCTATTATTATTTTATAATACTATGGGCCAAACACTAAAGGTATAATATCATATAGTTACTATTTTCAAGTGATTTATCAAGAGACGGTTCACAGGTTAAGTAGTGTCTTGGCCAGATTTCTAAACTCTGTAAGATACTGAGATACAACAGATTTTTGGCACAAACGCTAAAACTAAAAAATCTTTGGGACTGGAATAATACTACAAAAAGAAAACTTTTCCTCCCACTGCCAGCAGCTTACTTTCTGGAGATGGAAAAACAACTGCCTACATTCAAACAGAAGAGAGAGAAAATGGCTCCTGCTGGATCTACTTGTTCCATGAACTGCTGCAAACTTCTACAAAGGATTGTGATTCTTGAAACAAAGTTACTTGCTGGACTTCCAAAACAGACGGAACACTTAGCAGACCATCATCATGGACCCTCTCAACATACAGCTGGTGAGTCCCATGAATCTTCTGAATCTCAACAGTTTATACCAAGTGTAGAGGAACAAGCCGAAACTGATCGCCACACTAATCGATGGCACAGACAGGGAGCGAGACCCAAAAGGAACACGAGACATCGTATTGTCACAAGTTTCTCGTATTGCTGCAATAGCTTCCTCTACCCCAGATTCGACTATGACAAGGCTTGTGAATACAGGCATTCAACCACCCCCTATACATCTTGAGAACAGATTTGAAGCATTAATGAATGTGGGTGAGAAATCCCCAAATGTGATTTAATATCTATTGGTTCAGCCAGCAGCTAACAGCGCTACTAACAGGCGCTCAAGGTCCAGCAGACAGTGGCATTCAGCTCAGAGTGCAGCCGAGCCAAGGACTCTGATAGTGGGTGACTGTTATCAGAAACATCTGTAGCAGGACTACAACAACATGCTGCCTTCCTCAAGCAACGGTCTCTGATGTGAACAAGGAACTTCAGAATATTCTGATGAAGCACAAGACTGCAAATCGAATCATCATCCATGTGGGGAAGAATGATATTCGGAAAGAGCAGTGAGAACTCCTTGAGAAGGACTTCAGTGAACTCTTTGAAACACTTCAAAGACTCAAAGTTCAGTCGTTCATCAGTGGGCCACTCCCAGCAAGGGGAACAAATATGTTTTCATGGTTGCTTGGGCTGAACACATGGCTACAAAGATCTTGTAATATAAAAAGGAGTGAATTTCATTGACAACTTCAATCTTTTCTGGGGCCATAGACAATTGTTTAAACCGGATGGCCTCCACCCAAACATACTTGGTGCTAGAGTGTTTAAGGACAATATCTACTTCTCCCTCCATCATCCTTCAGCAGAGTGTGCCAATCCATTCAGCACCCACACACCGGGTCCGAGTCATCATGTGGCTGACATATCCCACAAGGACACTAATAACATCATGCAGCCAAAACAGCACTGCTGATAGACACTTTCCCGGCTGAGCCCTGCCCACAGAGCTCCTCACAGACAGACTGGGATGCATCAAAACAGCTACAAGATTCACCACCCAAAGACAACTTTCTGGAAAACAGCCAGGGAAGCCAGGACAACAGATCACAGCCATCGGAAACACCAGACACATTATCCCTTTCTCCAGCATCTCCACTTCTGTGCTTTTCACAGAAAATGGAGGAATTGGTGTATGCTGGGACTAAACTCTCTCACTCATTTGCTGCAAGCCCGCAGATATCAACAAAAAAAACGGCGGGCCCCCCAACCACCAAAGCCTGTGGTCCCTGCTCCTGTGAGAGCTCTTTGAACACTGCCACAACGCCAGGGCCCAAACCCTCTATCTGCTGAAGGTGAACCAAAAACAACTGATAGCAGCTCTCAGTGATATGTGTTGGGTCCCCACTATGATAACAGCAACATTCACAAATGCCTACAGAACAAGCGGGAACCCAGTGTGCCTGTAGCTTTCTCTATTTCAGTTTTATCACGTGATAGAAAGTGTAAGGCCATCTCAAGCCGAAGGGCAAACTCATCTAATCTGCGGCCTATTATGCATCAAACTAAGATCGATGTAAAGACACAAAGCACTGCCATCAAGTTAGCATCTTTAAACATTCGCTCACTAAAAAATAAATCATTTCTAATCAATGACTTTATAACCATAAACAATCTGGATTTTGTTTCTAAACGAAACATGGCTTGAAGACAGCTGCAATGCAACAGTCCTCAATGAAGCAGCCCCTCCTAACTTCACTGTCATGAGTGTCTGCAGGACTGTTAGGAGAGGTGGAGGTGGAGCTGCTCTATTTAAAGATGTCTATCAATGCTAGCAAGTGTCATTTGGTCAGTACTTGTCTTTTGAATATCTAGGGATTGTGCTGAAAGGTGCTCCGCACATTCTGTTTATTATTATTTACAGGCCCATTATTTCCAAAATACTCTCCAGCCTTTGTTGAAGAGGTCACAGAAATGTTATCAATGATTTCCTCAGAGTTTGACTGTTTTGCTATTGCAGGGGATTTTAATATTCACATAGATAATGCGGAAAACAAAACTACCAAAGAAATGAAAACGGTTCTAAACACTTTAGACTTGACTCAGCATGTGCATGGACCCACACACAAAGGTGGACACACTCTAGACTTAATCATCAGTAGGGGTCTAAACATTTCATCCATTGTTATTAAAGAGGGGGGGGGGGGGGTGAAATGCTATTTCATGCATACTGAATTTTTGACACTGTTAAAGAGTTGGATTCCCATGCTAAACATGGACAAAGTTTCAAAAATTAAGTTGTACGTTTGAAGGAGTATTTTTATTCCAAAAATACTCCTTCCGGTTTGTCACAAGTTTCAGAAATTTTTATTCGAGTATGGGTCTGTGTGACGTTAGATGGAGCGGAATTTCCTTATATGGGTCCTAAGGGCACTTCTCCCGGAAGAGCGCGCGCTCCCGTAGAGCAGAGCAATTCACTGATCAGAGCGAGAGGGAAATGTCATAAAAGAAGTGTGTTTTTGGTTGGCAGGGCAAGACAACCCTGCACAGATTACCAAAAAAAAAAAAAAAAACAGCATTAAGGGACCAGTGGATGGAGTTTATTTTTACAGAGCATCAACGGAGTTGTGCAAGTGTTTTTGTTTGTTCCCTGCATTTCGAAGATGCTTGTTTTACAAACAAGGCCCAGTTTGACGCCGGATTTGCATATCGTTTATTTCTTAAGGATAATGCAGTCCCAACGAAAAAGGGTCACGATCGTGTGTTGGAACCGCAGGCGGTGAGTAAAACTGCTTCAGATATCTCTGTGTTGTTAACTCAGCTATTGGCGCGTAAGCACATCAAGTAAACAACATGCCATGTTGTCATCAAACTGCTCTTTCCACATGTATACCCTAAAAAAAAAAAAAAAAAAACTGGACATAAACTGGAACTTAGTCATTTTCCAAAAACGCTAAGCAAATATATACAGTTTCAATACATACCACATAGAGACGTCCTGCTGTAGTCCCCACTGCTCTTATTTATTTTCAGCCTCTGGATCTGATTCTGGATCATAAATATACGGCTGAATCTGACTGTTAGCCATGGTTTGTTTTGGATATTGGTTTTTCCCCTCACGGTAATGTCACAGCTTCCACACGCTCAACACAAAAGCCTACTCGCGCTCGTGATTCTTTAGCTTCGCCCACATGTCACGCCCCCAGCCGCTCGTGTTTTTCTGGGAAAAAACGGTACAGACTATCTTTCTCTTATAAATATAATAAAACTAAAAGACTTTGTGTAGTTATGAAGGATGCAGTACTACTCTATAGGTACTCAAGATTAACAGGATATTGAAGGACTTCGGACCCCCCATACCCCCCCCCCCCTTAAGGACATAGCACTATCTGATCACTTCTGTATTTTATTTGATATTTTGATTTCTGCTACTACTGAATCTAGATCGGTCTCTGTCAGTTGGAAATGCATTAACGAGAACACAAGTGTACTATTTATGGAGGCTATATCTTTAATAGGGGTGCTCCGATCACAATCGGCCGATCGTTAATGCGCATCTCGTCAGTAAAGCCGGTTATCTAATCAGCGGTTAATTCCATCAGGTGCGTGATTTCACATAGAGCCGCTGTTAATACACAGGGCCGTTGTGTATTGTGACTCTGGTAAAATATCGGTGCTTGTATTGCTAGATCTCAGTGCTACGTTTGACACTGTCGATCATAAAATACTACTAGAGAGACTGGAAAACTGGGTCGGGCTTTCTGGGATGGTACTCAAATGGTTCAGGTTATACTTAGAAGGGAGAGGCTATTATGTGAGTATAGGAGATCATAAGTCTAAGTGGACGTCCATGACATGCAGAGTCCCACAAGGGTCAATTCTTGCACTGCTCTTGTTTAAGCCTGTATATGCTCCCACTAAGTCAAATAATGTGAAAGAACCAAATTGCCTATCACAGCTATGCTGATGATACCCAGATTTACCTAGCCTTATCTCCAAATGACTACAGCCCCATTGACTCCCTCTGCCAATGCATTGAAGAAATTAATAGTTGGATGTGCCAGAACTTTCTTCAGTTAAACAAGGAAAAAACTGAAGTCATTGCATTTGGAAACAAAGATGAACTGTTCAAGGTGAATGCATAACTTGACTCTAGGGGTCAAACAACTAAAAATCAAGTCAGGAATCTTGGTGTTATTCTGAAGACAGACCTTAGTTTGTCAAGTTCTGTGTGTTTGATGACTGACCACAGCTTTGCCCAAACTTGAAAACTGCTTTATCTCTAATGAACGCAAAGGAAAACTCAAAACTGTTCACTTTCTTTTATTTTCTTAAAGATGGTTTGATAGGTTAGGATGGAACAGAATAGGTTGATAACCTTTAAGATACACAAACCAAAACCATGAATTAATTACATATAAATCACAAATAAATCTCAATACCACTTTCTCAAAGTAATAATAAATAGATGTTAATGAATCCTCAAACCAAACCAAAGTAATTTAGATTAACCTAGGATCTCTAATAGTTAATTATTAAAATACCAATCCCATAATTAAACTTATTTAATTTAAACAATACACATGCTTAGAGTAACGTTACTTCTGCCAAGTTCTACGTTCACATAATAAAGTCTTCACTATTTAATTTAAACTGCACATTACAACCAAGTAAAAAATCATATAGCCTGAACTCAACACATTCAAACACAATCACATTCTGACCTACCAGTTGCGTCTTTGGATGATCAGGAGCTGTGGTTAGGGTATCTTTTTCCAGGAACGGGTGAGAGGGCCAACTGAGCTCTTACCAAACATTTCAATGCCATGCACTCCCTGTGGGTGTGCCGGTAAATATGGTCCCAAGAGCACTTCCGAGAAGTTGGTTCCACCTCCTGTTGTATGGTTGCCCCCTGCAGTTTGGGAGTGCTCTGAGTATCCTGGGTGAATCTAGGCTGGAGTGCTCAGTACAACATGTAACCATGAATTGACACAACACCTCCCACTTGACCTCCTGGTTCTTCAACCCAAGGAGGTCACACCAGTACTGTGATATGTTGGATTTAGTTACTATATATTTTGATCCTGTTGCTGCTGCTGTTCTTCAACTGGAAACTATTTGTCTGACATCCCTGTGAAGAACTGTTGCAGGTATCTTGGTTGAGTGTTTTTTCCACTTTTTAGTGGGCTTCACAGTTGCGACTGGTTAGCTGGGGAAGGATCGGAGATATACATCCCTCACAATTCCCTTTCTGTCAGTATTGACGTCAAGAACTCTGGCAAGCCTGAACTGACCTTTCAAGGCATTCTGGTCAGCCAGCCAGATGACATCTCCAATTGCCACATTCCTGTGAGCTATGTGCCACTTTGTCCGGACAAAGCTGAGTCCAGGCATCAATAGGTCGTTCATTGGCAAGGTTGGAAGCCATATAAAGGAAAGTCTGAAACTCACCCCATGTGAAGACTCCATTACCCCCCAGATTGTGCAAATCCTGCTTCACAGTCCGGACAGCAGCTTCAGCAGCTCCGTTCCTGTGAAGTGAGTCTGCTGGATGGATCCTCCAGTTCCATTCTGTGCCATGCTTGGAGACTTCATATTCAAGCTTTGATTTCTCCAGTCGGTCCAAAAACATGTGGAGCTCTTTGAGGGCAGGTCTGGCTCAGACAAAATTCTTTCCAGGATCCAACCACAATTTCCTCGGATGTCCTCTCAGTGCCGTAAATCTTTGGTAGGCTAACAAGAAGCCTTCAGCTGACTGGTCACTGACAAGGTCTGTGTGCATAGCTCTGGACGCCATGCAACAGAAGACAATTCCCCACACTTTGAGCTTCACCTTCTTTCTCACCTCATCCTTCACTTTGTAAGGTCCAAATAAGTCCACTGTCGTGTACTCAAATGGATTGGCTGGTGTTATACGCTCCGATGGAAGGTCACTCATGATCTGTTGGCATCTTCGGGCCCTAAGTCTCCTGCATGTTACACAATTATCAACGATCTTCTGAGCTAATTTCTGGCCTCATACCACCCATGCTTTCCTTCTCATCCGGAGGAGTGTGCCTGCGATTTCTTTATGATTTGCCTTGTGGGCTTCTTGAGGTAGAAGAGTGGATACCCAGGATGTGCAGGGCAAGATTGGTGCTGCAGTTTTTTCTTCATTAAAGAAATTCATTTAATCTTCCTCCACAGAGCAAAAGTCCAGTGCTTTCCTCTTTGACCACAGCAAGCCTGCGGAGTGTGGTGTCTAGCAAGGTTACATTCTTTTGAGCTGCAAGGAAGAGATCCCTGAGTGCATCTTCACACTCCATGATGGTAAGTTTAGCTTCCTTGACTCTGGACTTGATCTCAAGACCTGAAGGAATCTCCTTCCTCTTTGGCTTGCTTGTGGTTGAGGTCTTGGCCAGCATTTCTTTCCACTTTGTGGCAGCTCTCCACACCCAGGCAATCACTCTCATCAACCTGGTTAAACTGCTGAATTTACTGGTGTTAAGGATTTTCCTCACTGAAGAACCAGAAGGTGGCCTCCGGACTTGGATTTGGTGCCCTTTTCCGCTAGGGCTGCTTTGCAGGTCCTTGTTTTGGTCAGAGGTTGGAGACATTGGCATTGCAGTGGCAGATGGAGCATGTTGTTTTTTTCCCACCTGTGCTCGGGTCAGTGCTGCTGTAAAACATTTCCTTTGGAGCTTGTTTATACCTTCTTTGGCATCTGCAGCGACATCTTTGGCTGACTTTGTCAGCCACTCCTCCACTGGTCGTTTCAGAAACTCTGGGCCATTTTGCCACACAGAGTTCTCTTTGAGGTCTTCTGGGGTTGCTCCTCTTGTTGTGAGGTCAGCAATGTTTTGCTCACCTGGAATCCATCTCCAGTCTTCAACTGATGTGGACTTCTGGATCTCTACCACTCTGTTCACAAAAAAGGTCTGGTACCCATAACTGTCCCTTTGAATTGCACCCAGCACAGTTTGACTGTCCAACAGATGGATCCAACGATCAACTTGCATCTGACTGTGCTTTTCAATGTATTTCCTGAGTCTTGCAGTGAACACAGCACCACAGACCTCACCCTTCTGGTTCTCCCTTTTGGTCAAGTGGTGTGAGCTTGGCTTTGGACTCAACAAGCCGGACCAGGATGCCTTGCTCGATCTCCCACCTGAAGTATGCAACAGCTCCATAGCTCTGGTCGCTCCCATCTGAGAATGCTATTCCCCAGGGTTCTCCAATCCTTTTGAGTGGTGTGAGGCTTATATGGAAGGTAAATTGGTTGAGGCGTGTGTATTCCTCGAACAGGTGGATGGCTTCTTCTCGAAGTCTTTCAGACAGAGGTGTGTCCCATGTGTATTGTGTTAGAGTTTTGCCTCCAGCTTCTTGAAATGCCTTTCTGACTAGAATGGCTCCTTTCTGTTTGGCAGGTGTTGCAAGGCCTATTGGGTCACACAAACTAGCTATTTGGCTAAGCAATTGTCTTCTAGTCGGTGGGTTTGGAGTTTTTCTTCTTACCTCTTCTCCGACGAGATTTTGGCTGATTCTCATCTTCTTTTTTCTCTTTGAGAAGTTTATCGAGGTCATAAGATACAGTTGTCTGGTTCGTTCAACCAGGTAACCAACTCCAAGGGCTTTGGTGTCTCCTCTCATTTGGTTGGGGAGAATGAAGACGAAGATCTGAAGATGCTGGAGGTTCTGATGTAGATCCCACTTTGGCCTGATCGGACCCACGGCTTGAGGAAGAATCCACCTGCCTTCAGAATTTCTTTGACCCCTGGTTTCATCTAGCTTTTCCTGCTCATTATAGGATGTCAGGATATCATCTACATAGGAATCCTCTTCAAGGACTCTCCATTCCTCCTTCAGATGAGTGAACATTGGCAGCTTTGCCGTCTCTCTTATGGCCAGTTGTGCGATGAACCCTGCTGGTCGATCGCCAATGTTGACCCTGGTGATGGCATATTCCTCAATTTCTTCATCTTCACTGTTTCTCCAGAGAAATCTATGGAGGTGCATCTCCAGGTCTTCAAGCCACACAGAATTGTACATCTTCTTGATGTCGCCGAGGGCAGCATGGACTCCTCTCCTGAACCTTAGTATCACTGCTCAGATGGGTTTAAGTACATCAGGCCCTTTCAGGAGAAGGTCATTCATGCCGATTCCTCTAAACTTCTGGCTTCTGTTCCATACCAGTCGAACAGGTGTTGTTACAGAGTGTGGGTTTGGTGCCACCAGATGACTGACGTACCATACTGGTCCTTTCCAGTCAGCAATGGTCTCTCTAGTGAGTTTCTTTGCTGCCTTCCTTTCCACCATCTTGTGGACTTGAGTTGTGTATGCTGCACGCCACTCTGGTTCTTTCTTGAGCTGTTTCTCCATCCTCAGAAACGTGGCTTCCACTGCGCTTCTGTTGTTGGGCAGGGAACTTGGATCTTCAATCCAGGGGTATTTTGTGTCCCAATGAGGCTCCTGACTATGTGCATCTGACTTTATATAACTGAGGCCTTGCCTGATCATCTCAAGCTCTCTTTCTTCACTCAGAGTCATGTCTTTGCCTCCTGGTTGACAGTTACCACACCGGCATCCTCCACACATGGGTTCGCATGCCGCACCAATGCTGTCCCACTTCCACCAGTCCAAGAACTCTCTGCCAATAACAGTGGTTTTGGTTTCAGCTCTAGATTCCTGCATCTCAGCAATTTCTTGAAACTTCACTGCTGTGATTCTCATCGATCATGCAAAGTGAGTCTCAGAATTGTGCAAGGCCATGTCCACTACTTCACAGAGGTCTGGATGTGCTCTGTCAATGGTCTTTCCTAAAGGGCTTTCCCACAGGGCGACATCTCCTACTACCTTTACTCTCTGTGGAGCAAGTCTTCCTTCACGGTGGCTTATGAGAAGCTCCACGCGTTCTGGTCTGTGAAGATCTTCCAGGTTGGAATCAGGGAAGAACTTCTTGAGTTGCTGTGCTTTGATTACTCTGTGAACTTTTGCAATTTCATCCAACCCATAACAGATCAGCTCATGAGCTCTCTCCATGCCTCTAGGTGTCTTGACTCTTACCTTGAATAAGTATCTTTTGGTCTTTACCTTCATGGCCATGCCTTCAACTCCATGGACGACAAGCGTTATCTTTTTACTTTGAAGCTTCAGTCTCCTGGCAGCTATATGAGTGATGTAGTTGGTATCGGATGCTTAGTCAATGAGAGTTCCAATTTTCTGTCCTGCGTTGGTGGTTACTTCGAGAAGCAGAAGAATAACTGGTAACTCACGTGTGCTTGAGTCCATCATTCCAGGAAGGCTTCTTCCAGTGCAGTGTGATTTTGCAGCCATATTGGTGAAGGTTCTCCTGAATTTTTCTGCCATATCCGGGGTAAGCTCAGATAGTAATTCCTCTTGCTCCTCTGTGAATGTTTGCCTCCTAGTGCTGGGTTTTCCCACTTTCACCGTTTCTTTCCCCTTGAATCCTCGTTTTAGGCAGAGAAAGAAATGGTGATCTGAAGAGCTTCCTCTCCTGCAGTCTCTGTTCCTGCACAGGTATGTGTCCGTACATTAATCATCCTCTGCATGACATCTGTGGCATCTTCTGCATGCTCCCAGCCTTTCGACAGCATTCAGCTTCTCACAAAGCTTTAGTTCTTTGAACTGCTTACAAAAGAATATCTTCTCACGGTGCTTTTCATTTCCACAGACAACACATCCTCCTTTCCTCATGGACTTTGTGGAGGCATACCTTTTCTCCAGGTATTTGGCTCTCTTTTCAGGTTTTTCACCTACACCCAATTGGTCTAGTTTCTCTAGAATGTGTTCTTGTGTCTTTAAGAATGTTAGAAGGATGTCAAAGTGATTGTCAAGTGTGACTCCATTTCTTGGATTGACCATGAATGTCAGCCAGTCCCTCTTTATATTATCTGGCAGATTGCTCTCTATGGATTTGATCACAAGGGGATTTTTTATGGCTCCAGTACTTTCGAGCTCCGTGAGGTCATTCAGGGCCTTTTCCACAGCTTGAATTAGGTCAATTACCTTCCTTGGCTGGTGTGACTTTAAAGGAGGGATCCTCTCTAGGTCCTCAATTATCTCCAAGGCAATTGTTGGTTTATCTCCATACCTGTTTTGAAGTACTCTAAATATTTCATCAGCACTGTAGTATGTTGGCAGACACAGGTCTCTACATATTCTCTCGTCCACACTGTCAAGGAGTTGGAACTTCTTCACTTCCACTGAGCCAGTCGGCTCTCTCTGCTTTTGCAGATTTTCCCAGTCTCTCCTCCATCTATGGAAACTCCTCTTAAACCCAGTGAATTTAGGTAGACTGGTTGGCTTTATTCTCACCACTGGTTGTGGCACTGCTGTTGGTTGAGGCTCTGGACCTCATCATTTGAATCACTGACATACCTTGCCAGGGAACTGAGTTTGCTGAACTCCTCTTGTAGTTCATCCTTAATCATACCATCTGCAGTTTTGCTCAGGTAGTTTGCTTGCTTGGTGAAAGCAGATTTAGCTAAGGTCCGCTCTTGCTTCAGTTGCTTGACTGTTTTCCCAAGAGTTTCCTTTGTCATGGGGAAGAGTTTCCAGTCAATTCTTCCTTTGCATCGACAGCTTGACTTCAGGCCTTTGATCCTTGTTCTCACTGCCACGCTGGTTATCAACTGTCAAGTTCTGTGTGTTTGATGACTGACCACAGCTTTGCCCGAACTTGAAAACTGCTTTATCTCTGATGAACGCAAAGGAAAACTCAAAACTGTTCACTTTCTTTTCTTTTCTTTTCTTAAAGATTGTTTGATAGATTAGGATGGAACAGAATAGGTTGATAACAAATAAATCTCAATACCACTTTCTCAAAGTAATAATAAATAGATGTTACTGAATCCTCAAACCAAACCAAACAAAGTAATTTAGATTAACCTAGGATCTCTAATAGTTAATTATTAAATTACCAATCCCATAATTAAACTTATTTAATTTAAACAATACACATGCTTAGAGAGATGTTACTTTTGCCAAGTTCTATGTTGACATAATAAAGTCTTCGCTATTTATTTTAAACTGCACATTACAACCAAGCAAAAAATCATACAGCCTGAACTCAACACATTCAACACAATCACATTCTGTCCAACCAGTTGCGTCTTTGGATGATCAGGAGCTGTGGTTAGGGTATCTTTTTCCAGGAACGGGTGAGAGGGCCAACTGAGCTCTTACCAAACATTTCAATGCCATGCACTCCCTGTGGGTGTGCCGGTAAATATGGTCCCAAGAGCACTTCCGAGAAGTTGGTTCCACCTCCTGTTGAATGGTTGCCCCCTGCCGCTTGGGAGTGCTCTGAGTATCCTGGGTGAATCTAGGCTGGAGTGCTCAGTACAACTTTTAACCATGAACTGACACAACAGTTTCAGTAGTCATGTCAAAGCAATAACTAAATCAGCATACTATCATTTAAAAAACATTGCAATAATTAGATGTTTTGTTTCCAGCCAAGACTATCACCAGCAGGGTGGACTATTGTAATGGGCTCCTCACCGGCCTTCCCAAAAAGACCATTAGACAGCTGCAGCTCATCCAGAACGCTGCTGCCAGGTTTCTGACTAGAACCAGAAAATCTGAGCATATCACACCAGTCCTCAGGTCCTTACACTGGCTTCCAGTTACATTTAGGATTGATTTTAATGTACTTTTACTCGTATACACGTCACTAAATGACCTAGGACCGAAATATATTTCAGATATGCTCACTGAATATAAGCCTAACAGACCACTCAGATCATTAGGATTGAGTCAGTTAGAAATGCCAAGGGTTCACACAAAACAAGGGGAGTCCTCCTTTAGTTACTATGCTGCCTGCAGCTGGAATCAGCTTCCAGAAGAGAACAGAGATTAAATCTAGACTTAAAACTAATCTTTTCAGCTGTGCATTTATTGAATGAGCACTGTGCAATGTTCGAACTGATTGCACTATATTTTCAGTTTTTTATTTTGTTTTATGTAAAATCATTTTCTAATTGTTTTAAATTTATTTTAAATAAGTAATTTTTTAATCATTTTAAAAGTTTTAAAATTGCTTGTTTTATTCTTGTTATTATTTTCCTTCATTACCATTTTACTTTCTTTTATGTAAAGCACTTTGAAAACAGCTGACACTGCAGCACCAATGACAGGAAGCAGGGAGGCTGAGAGAGACACGTGTTTGAGTTAAACTTCCATTACCAGCATATCAGATTGTTTTTTGACTCTTATACATCATTACCTGTGATAGTGATGAGCAGCAGTTCAGAGTCAGATGAACGGAAGGAGCGTGAGGAGAGAGTGACTACATAAACACAACTGTAGTTTCCCTCGTGGGAAAAATCTGCTTCAGGAAAGAAGAATGAGGCAGAGTGACTGACAGCTGACTCAGTCCTGGTGATGCTTGATCCTCTGAACAGGTGAAAAGATCCTCCAGGATACTGAGAATCAGCGTTACAGATGATAGTGAAACTGTGACCCCTGGTGATCACTGGCCCCTGAGGCCCCACATGAAACAATCCATCAGGATCACTGAGGGAAATACTGGGCTGCTGCAAGATCACTAGAAAACAAGAAGAATACATTTAAATGATTACAGAGACTCAAACAATAAATTCAAACAGTTGTAAACAAATAAAAATGGCTTCAAGAACAGCAATTTTTCAAGATCAAGATTTAATCCATAGCCCTTTTTCTGCATACATGCTGTATTTGTATTTGTACTGGATGTAAACGTCCCTTTTAAGCTTTCCAAAAACTACACAGACATTTTAAGTCCACAATATTATTTCAAGAAGTAATGTTAAAATAAAATATTAATCTCTCACACAAAAATATTTAATTTTATTTTAAATGACAAAACCATTGTAATTAAAATGTACATTATTAAAGATAAGTTATTATGCTCTTTTACAAAGTCTTGATTTTGTTTTGGGGGTGTACTGGAACAGGCTCTCATAATAGGTTATTCGAAAAACACATATTTTTCACATATTATTATTATGTCACATTATTACAACACTTCTCTCCCCAGTCTGGCATGTATTGTATAGTGTATTGTATCGCTTGTATCAAATGAAGGCCCACCTTCTGAAATATGTAATGTGCAGTGATTGGTTGACTGGGCCAGAGTGTGTTGTGATTGGCAGCACTTGGCGCCTGGTCGGGAAATGTAATTCCCTTACCATAGCTGCCTGCAAGCTTCAGTGTAAAAATTACATCAAATTCAAATCAATTTGAGCACGTTTTAAACCTGGATGATTGTTATGACTCTGTCTGCCTTGAAAAGCTTGCGCGTCTTCCACATAATCATAACACTTGTTGCATTGTCTGTTGCAGCACAACCAGGTCTCGTCACAAAATCCTGGAAAATATTCATTGAAGTCCAAACGAGTCGTTCGTTGTAGTTCTCAAAACGTGATTTCTGTTAAATAAAATATCTCCTTTTGAAGTGGCGTTCACAACACTGCTGACGTATGACACTGCCGTATGACTTTTTAGACAGCTTTCAAATTGGCTGTTGGACACACAGAGACCCATACTGCCATCCAAATGCAAACTGCAGTAACTAATAGTAATCTGACTTATAATCGCATTGATGTTTGTTGCTTCAGACATCTCTCCACAATTTTGGTAGCTAATCCAATTTTATTGACAAGTTAGCTGGCTCCGGTAAAGTTATATAATTCATCAAAGCATTCTGTATGAAAGTTATAGCCTACAGAATCCAGTTTGTCCCCTATTCAGTCATATACCATATGACTACCAGACCATACAAATAACAAATTCTTAACTGATAAATAATTATTAGTTTGCATGAATCACTGTTTCATTTGTTAACACATTCGAGGAAGGCTTTAAGAATCCTCTGCCGCCTGGTCGTTCCCGGTTCACAGCTAATGGGACTCACGTTGCCTGCAATTCCCTTCACCGACCGCATTTTGATTTTAGTAAATCAGTTGGAGGTAATGCAAACAACATGATTATCATGAACACAACATCCAGCGAGGCAAGAAAATCTACCTGAGCGATGACTTCTTTCACTATTTCACAGGCCAATGGTTTGTGTGTAATGTGTGTGACATTTTTTGTATGACATTGAAATTCCCTTTAGAATATTTGTACATAAATATGTTAAAGGGGGGTGAAATGCTATTTCATGCATACTGAGTTTTTTACACTGTTAAAGAGTTGGATTCCCATGCTAAACATGGACAAAGTTAAAAAAATTAAGTTGTACGTTTGAAGGAGTATTTTTGTTCCAAAAAAAATACTCCTTCCGGTTTGTCACAAGTTTCGGAAAGTTTTTTTCGAGTATGGCTCTGTGTGACGTTAGATGGAGCGGAATGTCCTTATATGGGTCCTAAGGGCACTTCTGCCGGAAGCACAACAGACATTCACTGATCAGAGCGAGAGTGAAATGTCACAAAAGAGGTGTGTTTTTGGTTGCCACGGCAAGACAACCCTGCACAGATTACCCCCCCCCCCCAAAAAAAAAACAGCATTAAGGGACCAGTGGATGGAGTTTATTTTTACAGAGCATCAACGGAGTTGTGCAAGTGTTTGTGTTTGTTCCCTGCATTTTGAAGATGCTTGTTTTACAAACAAGGCCCAGTTTGACACCTGATTTGCAAATCTTTTATTTCTTAAGGATAATGCAGTCCCAACGAAAAAGGGTCACGATCTTGTGTTGGAACCGCAGGCGGTGAGTAAAACTGCTTCAAATATCTCTGTGTTGTTAACTTAGCTATCGGCGCGTAAGCGCATCAAGTAAACAACATGCAATGTTGGCATAAAACTGCACTTTCCGAATGTACACCTTAAAAAAAAAAAAAAAAAAAAAAAAGACGACATAAAGTGGAACTTAGTCATTTTCCAAAACCACTAAGCAAATATATACAGTTTCAATACATTCTACATAGAGACATCCTGCTGTAGTCGTTGATGCTGCTGCTCTTGTTCAATTTCAGCCTCGGGATCTGATTCTGTTTCATAAATATACGCTCGCATTAAATTCAAGGTACTGATGATTGCCTATAAGACGACCACTGGCAAAGCACCAACATACCTAAACTCACTGGTTACATCTTATGTGCCCTACAGAAGTTTGTGAATAAGTGAATGACGCCTTGTGGTGCTATCCCAAAGAAGTTCAAAATCACTCTCAAGGACCTTTTCCTGGACTGTGCCCAGCTGGTGAAATGACCTCCCAGTCTCAATTCGTACAGCTTTACTCATTTTCAAGAAACATCTAAAGACTTATCTTTTTCGCCAGCACTTAATCAACTAATATCAACTAATACTAGCACTTTTCCTTTTCTTGTCTTTTCATTTATAAAAAAATAAAATAAAGAGTTCTGTACTAGACTAACTGAGACTTGTCATGGCACTTGTATACTGTTGTTGTTCTCTTGTTGACCTGACTGCTTCTATTGTTCTCATTTGTAAGTCGCTTTGGATAAAAGCGTAAATGTAAATGTAAATGTAAATGTAAATGTAAATATATATTATGTTTTTTTTTTTGTTTCTGAGAAAATTTTATACACCTTTTATATACTTAACTGCAGACATGGATGTGCTACAGTACAAATATTTTGAGCATCTCTTATTTTCCTATAGAGAATCACAATTATCCCTTATTTTCCTTTATGGCATCCCTAATTATATTTAACTTGTTTGTAAATTATGTGAATTTTAACTACTTGGTCTGTAATTAATTACTTTTTAAATAAAATAAGAAAAACTCTTTGTGGCATAGCGATAAGATGATCTTGAGGCTTACTACGTTGTAATTTTAACATATGCATACACCAATAAAACTATTAAAGTTATTAAAAACAATCAACATGTAGTAAGAAACAAAAAACGAAAGCTGGATTAACTAGTTTTTTTTTTTAAATCTGATATATATATATATATATATATATATATATATATATATATATATTGCACTTTGCTTTTGCAATAGTGTTAAATTGTGTAAGGTCATCCAAAGGCAGAGTGTAGTATAAGTGGTCAAAGGTCACATCAATGGTCATGTTTTTATCTATAAAAATTTCATCCTAAAAAGGCTTTTAATGAATGCATTGCCACTAATCTACCAACAACATGTTTGACTGGCAGTTTTCTCAGTTTCAGTGTTAGCGTAGTTACTGCACTTTGCCTTTGTAGGGCAGCATATCTCAGTGTGCAATAATCTGACTGATTTGGAATTACAGGAGGTATGTAATGCTTGCTGAAGATGACCAGTAGAATGAAGTTGCCTATTCGATAGCAGGTTTTTAATCAAAGGGATTTAAATAATAATTTCTCATATAGAATACGCTTGGTTATATAAACATCATAACGTTAATATCACAACGTATAGGCTATCTACACAAAATGCCCCGAATGTCTGTGCGGCTCTGAATGAACTAATTTTGTCTACGTGCTTTTCACACAACAACATGCAGAAACACGGCAACTCAACTCTAAAAATTCACAGCATTTTATTATAACAGTGTTCTTATGTTATGTATATGAGTTATTAATATTACTCACACTGTGTGCTGAAGAGAATCACTGTACAATTAAGCGCTGCAGCGCAACTCAACCATATGCTTCTTATACAAGATAAATAATATATAAATACACAATATATATAAACCGGCTGAAATGTTGTAAAGCTCACTATTATCTACATGATCTAAAAAATCTAGTCTTTCAATTTGAGTGTTTAAATGTGCAGTATAAATAAATGAACTTGAACTTGTTAAGTTAACTTGTTAAAGTTTTAAATCCCTGCCGCAAAAATGCATCTCTGTCACTTAGAGCTTATAGTGAAACTTAAAGGCACAATATGTAAGATTTTTTTATTTAAAATATCCAACCACTAGAACAGTGCTATATATTTCACTGACTTGTTTACTTACATTATCCCAAAAGTTTCAAAGGATGTTTAAATAAGCATTTTTAACTAGTGACAACCAGGGCTGTAGCTGGAGTATCCAGGGCCCAGTGCAGGTTGTTGCTTTGGGCCCCCTTGAAAATGTGTTCTGGAAGGGGGGACCCTTCAAGCCCAGGGCCCCTAGAAATGTCACAGCCTTTTGCCCTGCTAGCAACTGCCTTGTGTAGAACAATTGTCTGTCCCGTCCTGTTTCAAATTATATTTATATGAACCACTCTTTGAGCTTCTTTCTTTGTGTAAATTGTACAGGAAAAAGTACTATTTGCCAGAATCAGAAAGATATTTATTGCCATTGCACACAATTTGTTTTGGTGATGTAAAAATCTTATAGTGTAGACTCTTGAGACAACAACATAAAAAATAAAGATATGTGAATAAGGAGGGCACAGAGAGAGCAAATGAGTCTGTTTTAGCATGGTAAAGATTTTACATTTTGGTTAAACTCACTTGGAGGCCACAGAACGTATTTTTCCATAACAATGCACTACTTTTACATTGTTTTTCTATGTAAAAAAGCACTAGACATACGTGTATACCCATTGTGCCTGCGTCTTGCAGTCTTGCAGTCTCATGCAAACTTAACCTGCCTCTAGACTTAAAATGTGGTTTACATTCATTCCACCCCTTGCATCAAAGCCAAGCAAGAATGTTCTGTGAGAATGTGTCATTAAGCATTTCCTGATTAATGTCGTTAATCTCAACAAATTAGGATATGGTGACATGCCGATTAGCTAATCAACTCAAAACACCTGCAAAGGTTTCCTGAGCTTTCAAAATGGTCTCTCAGTTTGGTTCACTCGGCTAAGATCTTCGGCGCGCTTCCGGTATCGCTGATCGAGTGAGGACGCCGGCTGGATTGTTGACGACACTGGAACTTTGCGAGCTAGGGTGAATGGTTCAAACGTGTTAAATAAATAAACAAATAAATAACTGACGGATGATCCTGGGAGAAAGGAGCGTATGGAAGTGGGAGTTTGGAAAGAAGTCAACTAAAAATGGAGAAGAGGGAGAAGGCAGCGGGTAGGCACAACTATGTTGAGAATGGGTCAGAGTGGACTTATATGGGTGATAGTGAGGGGGGTATGGATATAAGTGAAGAAGGTAAAAAAAAGAGGGACAAAGGAGGAAATACTTTTGCTGGGATCAGTACAAAGAGGGCAAGGAGTAATGAGGATTATGGGAAAGTAATAAACGATAATTGTATGGAAGGACTAGAGTTTAAAATCATATTGAGATTTGGTGAGGAGAGGGGAATTTTGTCAATAAGTCCGGTGAAATTAACAATTGTATTGAGAAACCAGTTCGGGGATATTATAGTAGCCAAGGTTTTGAGAGATGGTAATCTAATGATCGGTTGTAAAAATGAAGAACAGAGAGGGCGGGCTGGAAGGATTAAAGAAATTGGGAGGTTTAAAGTAATAAGTACAAGTCAAATTGAAAAAGGAAACATGTGGAGTAAGGGAGTGATATGGGGGGTACCAGTCGGGGTTACAATGGAGGAAATCAAAGCAAATCTTAAAGGAGGATTACTAAAAGGTGTCCGAAGGATGCAGATAACTCGGGAGGGAGTGAGGAAGGACAGTGAGCTTGTGATTCTGGAGTTTGAGGAGGAAGTGCTCCCAAAGAATGTAACACTAGGTTTTTTGAGTTATAGTGTAAGAGAGTATGTTCCAAAGCCAATGAGGTGTTATAACTGTCAAAGGTTTGGACATACAGCGATAACATATAAAGGCAGAAGAAGGAGTGCAAGATGTGGAGATGATCATTAGTATGGTCATTGTAATCACGAGCAACCAAAGTGTTGTAATTGTGGGGGTAGTCATAGTGTGGCTTACGGTGGATGTGAGGTGATGAAAAGGGAATGGAAGTACAACGAGCTAAAATAATAGGGAGTAATGATAAAATTAAAAATGATAGGAATAGGAGGTAGGACATATAATTGGATTAAGGGATTCTTGGATGAAAGAAGTATACAAGTAAGAATTGGGACAGCTGTTTCAAGAAGATACATGGTAGATAATGGTACTCCTCAGGGCAGTGTTATTAGCCCTATACTCTTTTCCATAATGATTAATGATGTTTTTTCGCAAGTACAGAGGGATATCGGACAGTCACTGTTTGCTGATGATGGAGCCTTATTGAAAAGGGGAAGGAACATTAATCATATTAAAGGTAAAATACAAGAGGCAATTAATGTGGTGGAGAGATGGTCAATTGCATGGGGATTTAAGTTTGCAATTGGGAAAACCAAGACAGTATTTTTCACTAGAAACAGAGGGGTTGAAGCTCAGGTAAAGATGTATGGGCAATAAATAGAGCAAGTAAAAGTTTTTAGGTTTTTTGGTATGTGGTTTGATGACAAGTTAACATGGAATGAACATATCAGAAGGGTAAATACCAAGTGTAAAAAGATACTAAATGTGATGAGATGCTTAACAGGGTCAGAATGGGGGGCAAGTAGGCCTGCTAGTAAAAATGTGTATATTGCATTGAAAAGATCAGTATTAGATTACGGGAGCATTGCTTATGGATCGGCAGCAAAAACGTCATTAATGAAGTTGGATGTGGTGTAAGCTCAAGCTCTAAGACTATGCTCTGGGGCTATGAAAACAACTCCTGTGGCTGCTCTTCAGGTTGAGATGGGGGAGATGCCGTTGCACATTAGACGTAAGCAGTTAATGATGCACTACTGGATAAATTTACAGGGGCATTCTGGGGATCGACATCCTACAACTAAGATACTTCTCCCATGTTGGGAGAGTGAAAGACCTAAACGGGGATGCTTTGCATGGAGATGTGAAGAAATAGCTTGAGACATGACATTAAATCAAGGTGGATATATCCCGACAGTGCCATTATTAGTGACACCACCCTGGTTGTTTCCTCCAGTGTCAGTAGATTTATATTTCCTGGAAAAAATGCAGGGTGCAAAAAGGATTTGGAAATATAGCAGTACTGGTGGAAGATAGAATACAAACACTATATCAAACATATGTTCAAATATATACAGATGGATCCAAGGATCCTAATACAGGGAAAGCAGGTTTTGGTTTTAGTATTCCTACATTACATGTTTCTGGTAAGAGAAGGACTTCAGATCATCTATAAGTGTATACAGTTGAGATGTTGGCAATTGTAATAGCATTAGAGAAGGTAGAAGAATTACAAATTAAAAAAGTTATTGTATGTACTGATTCATGCTCTGCATGAATGTCACTGCAGTCATTTACATCTAACAGCAGACAAGATATAGTAAATGAGATCTATGAAATATTGTACAGAATTAAAAATATGAACATGCAGGTAACATTTATGTGGATTCCGGCACACAGAGGGATTAAAGGAAATGAAGATGTGGATACATTAGCAAAACAGGCACTGATGCAGGAGGTGGTCTTGTACGTTCCACTCAGTAAGTCTGAAGTAAAAGGAATAATTAAATGAAGCATCATTAAGGAGTGGCAGAACAGTTGGGATACAGGAAACACAGGGCGACATCTCTATATATTACAGCAAAATGTGGGTACAGGAAGGATAGCCAGAAGAAACAATAAAGAGGAGAACATTTGGACAAGGCTAAGGGTAGGACATACTAGGCTTAATAAAACTTTGCACTTAATAAATAAGCACCCTTCAGGAGTGTGTGAACACTGCCAAATAGAGGAGTCAGTCGAGCACTCAGCTACACAATCATGGGGAAGACTGCTATCTGACAGTTGTCCAGAAGACAATCATTGAAACCCTTTAAAAGGAGTGTAAATCAAAAACATTCAGTGCCACAGAAGCTGGCTGTTCACAGGGTTCTGTATCCAAGAATGTTTACAGATAGTTGAGTGGAAGGAAAAAGTGGGGAAGAAAAAGATGCACAACCATCTGAGAGAACTGCAGCCTTATGAGGACTGTCAAGCAAAATTGATTCAAGAATTTGAGTGAACTTCACAAGGAATGGACTGAGGTCAAGATATCAAGAGCCACCACACACAGACGTGTCAATGAATTTGCTGAACCACAGACAACATCAGAGGCATCTTACCTGGGCTAATGAGAAGAAGAACTGGACTGTTGCTCAGTGGTAGAAAAGTCCTCTTTTCAGAAGAGAGCAAGTTTAATTTATTTCGTTTGGAAACCAAGGTCCTAGAGTCTGCAGGAAGGGTGGAGAAGCTCATAGCCTAAGTTGCTTGAAGTCCAGTGTTAAGTTTCCACAGTCTGTATTGATTTGGGGTGCAGTGTCATCTGCTGGTGTTGGTCCATTGTGTTTTTTTGAAAACCAAAGTCATTGCACCCGTTTACCAAGAAATCTTGGATAACTTTGCGAAACATTGCGCGCATTAGGCCATTTCTCTCTAGGCCTGATGCAGAGAAGCTTATCCATGCTTTCATCACGTCAAGGCTTGATTATTGTAACTCTCTGTAATGACGCGGAGGCAGCGTTAGAATCCATGTGCAGTTTAATAATATCCACAGCAGATAAATCCAAACAGTAGGCAGAGAGTCATAATCGTAGAAGGCAGAGAATCATACACAGATAGGCAGTCCAATCCAAACAACAAGACAGTGGGCAAATCCAAAGGCAGTAACGAGGAAACCAGGCAAAGATCATACACAATAAGGCAAACTATGGCAATGGGAAAAACGCTCGGAAAGGCAGACAGGCTGGCAATACTTCGCAACGTGATAGAGGTTGCGGCCATGCTTAAATATCCAACAAACAGGAAGTACAGGTGAAGCAGAGGGAGCGGAACACAGTCAGTACTCGGGAGAGGGCTCCCTCTCCTGGCGCTCTACGAGGACGTCCCCGTGGTTGCGGTGCAAGACGATCGGGTCTGGCTCGATGAAATTCCTGAATTAACGAGGGATCCAGTATGTCGTGGGCGGCCACCCAAGATCTCTCTTCTGGACCGTATCCCTCCCAGTCCACCAAGTATTGAAGCTGACCCCCTCTCCGTCTGGAGTCCAACAACTCCTTTACCGCATAAGCCGGAGTTCCATCAATGTCCAGCGGTGGAGGTGGCTCCCGGTTCTCGACGTTGGGGTCAGTATTCGGGTGGAACGGTTTCAGGAGGGAAACATGGAAGGAGGGAGAGATACGGTAGTTAACAGACAGCTCCAGTTCATAAGTGACCGCATTAATCTGTTTCAAGATTTTAAATGGGCCTACGTACCGTGGGCTGAGTTTCTTACTGGGCCGCCGCAACTTGAGGTCCCGAGTGGAGAGCCAGACCCTTTGTCCCGGTTGATAGGGGGGATGTGGACGACGTCTTTTATTGGCCTGAATTTCCTGACTCCTGATTGCTCTTTGCAGACGTACATGAGCACTATCCCATACCCTCTTGCTCCGACGAATCCAGTCATCAACTGATGGTACTAATTACGGTTCTCCAGACCACGGGAACATGGGGGGCTGATATCCTAGCACACACTGGAACGGTGTAAGGCCTGTGGATGAATGCCTCAATTAATTCTGAGCGTACTCTGCCCATGGAAGGAACTCTGACCACCGATGCTGCTCACGTCCACAGTAGGATCTGAGGTATCTGCCGATCTCCTGATTCAGTCTCTCCACTTGTCCATTCGATTGAGGGTGGTAACCTGAAGTCAAACTGACATTAATATCCAGTTGATTACAGAAAGCTCTCCATACCTGGTACGTGAATTGTGTTCCACGGTCAGAGACAATATCTTCGGGGATACCGTAATTCCTGAAGACGTGGTGGAACATCGCTTGAGCAGTATCCATGGCTGTGGGAAGACCTTTCAGCGGTATGAGTCTACATGCCTTAGAGGATCGGTCAATAATTACAAGGATAGTGGTGAAACCATCAGATGGGGGTAGATCGGTGACAAAGTCAATAGACAAGTGTGACCAGGGTCTCTGTGGTATGGGTAAGGGTTGTAGCAGACCTGATGGGAGTTCCTTGGGGGTTTTTGACTGTGCACACACAGGACATGACTTGACGTAATTTGCTACATCCTTAACCATAGCAGGCCACCAGAAGGAATTCTGCGTGAGGTGTAGTGTGCGAGAGATACCTGGATGCCCTGAACACAGTGATGTATGGACCCACTGTAAGACTCGTGGTCGAATCCTGGATGGAACATAGTGTCTATTGGCAGGACAACCTTGAGGTGTGGGTTCATTGTGTTGTTCCCTTTGAATCTCCTCCATTATGTCCCACGTAACTGGTGCTATGATGATGGATGGTGGTAGGATAGACTCAGGTTGGTGATCAGTCAATGGGTGGTCATGTCTTCTGGACAGGGCGTCTGACGAATTGGAACCTGGCAAAAAACAGGGACCAGAGAGCCTGGCAAGGATTTAACCTTTTAGCACTTTTTATATATTCGAGGTTCTTATGATCAGTGATTACCTGGAAGGGGTGAGCGGAACCCTCCAACCAGTGCCTCCATTCTTCAATGGCTGCCTTCATAGCCAGTAGTTCCTTGTTTCCGACATCATAGTTTTGCTCAGCATCCGTGAGTTTCCTGGAAAAGTAAGCACAGGGGAAGAGCTTGCCTGGTTGTCCGTGACGTTGAGAGAGTACTGCACCGATCCCACAATCGGAGGCATCAACTTCCAGTATGAATGGCAAGTTGGGGTCAGGGTGTTTCAGGATAGGTGCAGTGGAAAAGCTGTTCTTGAGGTTAGTGAATGCCTGTGTAGCTTGATCAGTCCATTTCAACTTGGATGGCTTTCCCTTTAATAATGATGTCAAAGGTGCGGCTGTGATGCTATAGTTCCTTATGAAACGTTGGTAGAAATTTGCAAATCCTAGAAAGCGTTGAAGTTCTTTCATGGTGGTAGGTCGTGGCCATTCAGTGACTGCCTTGATCTTGGATTGATCCACTTCCACACCTTGATGGTTGACGTTGTAGCCTAAAAAGGAGGTTCTTGATACATGGAACTCACATTTCTCTGCCTTGACATAGAGTTGATTCTCTAATATCCTGGTGAGTACTGTCCTAACATGACCCTTGTGTTTCTCTTCGGACTTGGAATAGATCAAGATATCATCTATGTAGACTATCACAAATTTGTTCAAGAGGTCCTTGAAAATCTCATTCATAAAAGACTGGAATACCGCAGGTGCATTGGCTAGCCCATACGGCATAACATGGTACTCATAGTGCCCCCTAGTGGTCAGAAATGCAGTCTTCCATTCGTCACCCACCCTGATCCTAATGAGGTTATAGGCACTTCTCAAGTCCAGTTTGGTGTAAATCTTGGCTTCTCTAAGTTGTTCAAGTGCTGCTGGAACTAGTGGCAATGGATAACGGAACTGGACAGTGACATTGTTCAAACCTCGATAATCGATGCAAGGGCATAGTCCTCCATTCTTTTTATCCACGAAGAAGAATCCTGCTGCCGCTGGATGGACGGATAAACCCAGAGCTGAGAGCTTCCTCAATATATGCGTCCATAGCTTGACTTTCTGGAAGTGACAGTGGATATATCTTACTCTTGGGTGGCATGGCGTTGGGTAATAGTTCTATGGCGCAGTCCCACGGACGATGAGATGGTAGTTGAGTGGCCTTGGTTTTGATGAAGACCTCTTGAAGATCTTGATAATGGGGTGGTATGGTGACAAGCTTACATTCTGGACTTTCGACACTGGTAGTGAGACAGGGCTTAGAAAGGACGTTATTAAGGCATGTGGAAAAACAGAATGGCGACCAATGCTTGATCTCTTCACTCTGCCAGGAGATGGCTGGGTCATGAACAGATAACCAGGGATATCCAAGGATGATTTTGTGGCATGGTGAGTCAATGACATAGAACATAATAGTCTCTTGGTGAAATAGGCCTATCTGCCTATTTCACCAAGGGTGTGTTTGTTGGGTGATACCGCTTCCAATGGGTTTATTGTTCACTGCTTTTACTTCAATAGGTGGGTCACATGGTAGGACGGGGATGTGGTATGTATTAACAAGGTCCCGGTGAATGACGTTTAGTGCTGAGCCAGAGTCAATCAGTGCTGAGAACTCAAACGAGTTGTTTCCAGTAGTTATCTTAACCATGGTAGTGAGATTTTTAATATTGTCCTTGGAAACACTCACCCAACCGTTCTCTGTGTAGTCCCTCCGGGCTTTGAGTGGACACATTGCGTTGTGGTGAGCTGCACTACCGCAGTAGAAACATAATTTCTGGGTGAATCTTCTGGATCTCTCTTCAGATGACAGCCTGGTAACTCCTAGTTGCATGGGCTCAGAATTGGCATGAACATTGACATGACCTGATTCAGACATCTGTGTATTTAGAGAGATAGGCATGATGTTCATAGACTTGGATTGAGGGCGGTGAGTGCGGATGAGGTTATCGATCCTGATAGCCAACGTGACATAATCAGAAAAAGAATAGTCCTCACCTTTGCAAGCGAGCTCTGCCTATAGCTCCAGACTTAGACTGCGACGAAACATGGCCTAAAGCACTACGTCATTCCATCCACTCTGAGCAGCAATTGTTCTGAGGAAAGCACACTTCTTCTCATCAGAGTCAAAGCTACCCTCTTGATAAATGAAAAAGATCTCAATCTGCCGAATGAAACCTTTACATTGTTCAGCAGAACCATTGAATTTGTCAGCAAGAGCAAACTGTACCTTTGTGGGCATAGGTGGTGGTAGTGATCGTAGATATCGAGTGAGATACTCATTAGCCACTGGAGCGTTAGCCAGTTGATCACAGTACTCTTTGAGAACGTTGTTCTGATAAGCCAACGCGGCCTGTAGATCTGTTACTTCTGCTGGATTCTTCGGTGGCGAAGTATTATGTAATGACGCGGAGGCGGCGTTAGAATCCATGTGCAGTTTAATAATATCCACAGCAGATAAATCCAAACAGTAGGCAGAGAGTTGTAATCGTAGAAGGCAGAGAATCATACACAGATAGGCAGTCCAATCCAAACAACAAGACAGTGGGCAAATCCAAAGGCAGTAACGAGGAAACCAGGCAAAGATCATACACAATAAGGAAAACTATGGCAATGGGAAAAACGCTCGGTAAGGCAGACAGGCTGGCAATACTTCGCAACGTGATAGAGGTTGCGGCCATGCTTAAATATCCAACAAACAGGAAGTACAGGTGAAGCAGAGGGAGCGGAACACAGTCAGTACTCGGGAGAGGGCTCCCTCTGCTGGCGTGGCGTTACACTCTCTCTTTGCGGGCTTACCAGCAAGTTCTATTAAGAGGTGGCAATATATTCAGAACTCTGCTGCACATGTTTTGACTCACGCCTCAACACGTCATCACATTACACCGGTGCTCCAGCAACTGCACTGGCTTCCAGTTCAGTCACGTATTGATTTTAAAGTTCTGATTTTAACTTATAAAGCAGTACATGGGCTGGCTCTAGATTACATCTGTGATTTGGTTACTCCATCCATTCCTGCTCGCTCTCTCCGCTCTGCTGGCTCTCTCTCTCTGTGTCAGCGTCGTTGTAAATTAAGAACTATGGGTGGAAGGGCCTTTTCCTGTAATGCGCCTAAGTTATGGAATACATTACCTGCGTCTATCAGGGATGCTGCTTCTGTGGGTTGTTTTAAGAGGCTTCTTAAGACACATCTTTTTACTCAAGCTTTTAATTTATAAATTGTGAATTTTTTATACTTATTTTTTACTGCAATGTTTGTTTGATTGTTTAACTATTTTTGTATGTATGTTGTAGCACTTTGAGCATGTGAAAGGCACATTATAAATAAAATGTATTATTATTATTATTATTAACTTCTTGCTTCCCTCTGCTGACCAGCTCATACCACCTCAGCAGTGCCACAAACTGATCACCTCCATGTCACGGCGAATTGAGGCAGTAATTAAAGCAAAAGGAGCCCCTACCAAGTATTGTACTGTACCATGGTATAACAGTAATACTCACTCTCTCAAGAAAGTAACTCGTAGTCTTGAACGCAAATGGAGAAAAACTAACTTAGAAGTTTTTATAATTGCATGGAAAAACAGTATGTCCAGCTATAGACAGGAGCATATCCACAAACTCATAGAAAATAACCAAAACAAACTATTTAGCACAGTGGCTAAGTTAACAAATTACCAGACACCACCTGATTCAAATATTCCACCAACGTTAAATAGTAATGACTTTATGAATTTTTTCACTGATAAAATAGATAACATTAGAAATACAATAGCGAATGTAGATTCTACAGCGTCTAACACTTCAGTTTCATCCATCGCATCCAAAGATAAACTGCAGTGCTTTACAAATATAGGACAGGAAGAGCTAAATAAACTTATCACTGTATCTAAACTAACAACATGTTTATTAGATCCTGTACCCACTAAATTACTGAAAGAGCTGTTACCTGTAGCCGAAGAACCGCTTCTCAATATTATTAACTCGTCGTTATCTTTAGGTCACATCCCAAAACCATTCAAGCTGGTGGTTATCAAGCCTCTTATTAAGAAACCAAAACTAGATCCTAGTGTACTGGAAAATTATAGGCCTATTTCAAATCTTCCATTTATGTCTAAAATTTTAGAAAAAGTTGTGTCTGCTCAATTGAGCACCTTCCTGCATAAAAATGATCTGTATGAAGAATTTCAGTCAGGTTTTAGGCCCCACCATAGCACAAAAACTGCACTTGTTAAAATTACAAATGACCTGCTCCTTGCGTCAGATCAAGGCTGCATCTCATTTCTAGTCTTACTTGATCTTAGTGCTGCGTTCTACACCATAGATCATGACATACTCATAGATCGATTACAAAACTATACAGGTATTCAAGGGCTGGCTCTAAGATGGTTTAGATCCTACCTGTCCGATCGCTACCATTTTGTTTACTTAAATGGGGAGTCATCTCATTTATCATCAGTAAAATATGGAGTGCCACCAGGGTCCGTCCTAGGTCCCCTTCTATTTTCAATATACATGTTGCCCCTTGGTAATATTATTAGAAAATACGGAATTAGCTTCCACTGTTATGCTGATGATACTCAGCTATATATCTCAATGAGACCAGATGAAACTTCCCAATTATCTAAGCTAACAGAGTGTGTTAAAAATGTAAAAGATTGGATGACAAATAATTTTCTCCAATTAAATAAGACCGAGATATTAATTATTGGACCAAAAAACACTACACAGAATCTTGTAGATTACAATCTGCAACTAGACGAATGTACTGTTACTTCCTCTACAGTCAGAAATCTGGGTGTTATATTAGACAGCAATTTGTCTTTTGAAAATCATATTTCCAATGTTACAAAAACTGCATTCTTTCATCTTAGAAACATTGCCAAGCTACGAAACATGTTATCTGTTTCTGATGCAGAAAAGCTAGTTCATGCATTCCATGCATTCATGACCTCTAGACTGGACTATTGTAATGCACTTCTAGGTGGTTGTCCTGCTTCGTCAATAAACAAGCTACAGGTAGTCCAAGATGCAGCAGCTTGAGTCCTTACGAGGTCAAGAAAATATGATCATATTACCCCAATTTTACAGTCTCTGCACTGGCTACCTATTAAGTTCCGTATCAGTTACAAATTATCATTACTTACCTATAAGGCCCTAAATGGTTTAGCTCCTGCATACCTAACTAGCCTTCTACCACGCTACAACCCATCACGCACCCTAATGTCACAAAACGCTGGACTTTTGGTAGTTCCTAGGATAGCAAAGTCCACTAAAGGAGGTAGAGCTTTCTCACATTTGGCTCCCAAACTCTGGAATAGCCTTCCTGATAATGTTCGGGGTTCAGACACTCTCTCTGTTTAATAGAGTTGGGGTACTCGAACTTGGACTCGGACTCGAGTCCGGACTCGAGTCCAATTTTGAATGAACTCGGACTTGTCACGCACTCGGGTGAATTTTTACTCGGACTTGACACGGACTTGAACATTTTGGACTCGGAAAATATTCCGAGTACAGTCGAGTCCGCGTCACGTGTAACAATAAAACCAGCATAAAATTGAAATGATAAATTAATGAATGTCTCCCCTTCTGTCATTTTACTGCACCACACCGGCAGGCAGAAGTCTCCTGCTTGCAGACGAAACAAACGCACCACTCACTGGATATCAATGTGGATTAGTGATGGGAAGTTCGATTCTTTTCCGCGAACCGGTTCTTTCGGACGGTTTGATTCAATAAACCGGTTGAAAAAAAAAACAGTTCACCGGATACATAATCCATTGCGATTTATTTGTTATTAAATGAACTTACGTTTCGTCAGAGTGCCGTTCCTTCAAGCCCTCGGTTTACCCGCACTCATTACATTAGCACAAAATCAGTTCAGAATCAATCACCAAAAGAATCAGTTCGGTTCAGACGCGCTGTGAGTCATTCGGCTTCATGCTGAATCACGAATGAACAGTATCATCAGCTCCTCTGTTCTCGAATCGGACGCGTCCGAAAGAAACGGTTTTCGGTTCAGTTTACTGATGATCTGAAAACTGATACAAACGGTTCTTGACTCGAGAACGCGAATCGCTCAAAACCCGGGTAGGAAAATCTGACAGGGTAGGATAAAATGTCAGGACACCGGCACGTGCTGCAGTTCAGTATCATCAGCTGCTCTACTCATGTTCATGTTCTGTTTACTACAAACTCAGTTTGTGAATCTGTCATCATTAACTATAAATACAGTGCAGATATTTCATAAATCATCCCTTATTCATATTAAACATGTCTTTAGAGTCTTAATTATTGTCTAACTTCCCTGAAAACCCCTTTGGCCCATACATAATCTACAATATACAGATTAGAAACATGTAGCCCCGATCTTAAAAAAAAAAAAAAAACGTATATATATATATATATATATATATATATATATATATATATAATATATATATATTTTTTTTTCTTTTTTTTTATAGTTTTATCACACTTTCCGATGTTTAACAAAATACTTGAAAAATTACACGCATGCGCAGTATCATCAGTTCATCGGTTCTCAAATCGGACGCCTCCGAAAGAAACGGTTTTCGGTTCAGTGTACTGGTGATCCGAAAACCGATGCAACCGAGTACCAAAGACAGCAGCAGCAACCAACAGATGCTGCACAGCTCAGCATTGCAGGATTTGCAAGACCAGAACTGACCAAACAAGCAATGCAACTTTATGATGCAAGTTCTCCAAGACAACAAGAAATTCATAATGCCATCATTAAGGATCTCCTCATTGGCTGCACTTTACCTCTGTCAAATGTGGGGGAGAGGCATTAAATAACTGAAATGTCATCTTTAACTGGAGGACAATATAGTGTGATACAATAATAAAATAGGTTCATTTGTATTTTCATGCACTTGTAATACAATAAAACCTTTGAAAACTTTTTTGATAGGAAACTAGTTAGGTTGACATAAAATAAAAATGTTCAATGGCAATGACTAGATGTAACAGTGGTATTTTTTTTATTACATTTTTATATTGCCATTGGTTTAATGGGTTGAAAGGTTAAAATATTAATAGAATGTAAAAATGTACAATACCAATTTATACTCTTTTTTAATTTAATTACTTTCTAGACTCGGGCGAACTCGACTCGGATTCGGCCTTTAAGAACTCGGACTTGAGTCCAACTCGGCCCCTTTTGGACTCGGACTCGGACTTGGACTCGATGTTTGTGGACTTGGTCTTGACTCGTACTCGACAAAGGTTGACTCGGACCCAACTCTACTGTTTAAATCTAGATTAAAAACACATCTCTTTCGCCAAGCATACGAATAATGTATCTTTTAAATTGTGAGTGTAGTTGCATCTGATCAAAGGTGCATTTTTATTCATTAGCTTGGGTTAAACTAATTTTACTTTGTTGGATCAGCAGCTATGCTAATGATGTCTCTATTTTGTTTCTATGTTTATTTACATCCCGTGGTAACTAGGATTTACACAAGCTCCAGTCTGGATCCAGAACACCTGAGAAAAGATGATGCTGACCCTCAGAGGACCCCAGATGATGCTAACCCTGAATCAACAAACAGAACTAACAATTATTGCTAAATGTGTGACTGCATCATATAATAACTTAATTAATAATATTGATAGTTCATCGTCTAGCTGACTACGTCTTGTAGTATTATTATTATTTTTATTTTTTCTAAAATCCTGTCAAATGTGCACAAACTATTAGCTACTACTAAATATTGTAGAAACGTAATTTTCTGTAAAGTTGCTTTGTAACGATTTGTATTGTAAAAAGCGCTATACAAATAAACTTGAATTGAATTGAATTGAATATTGAGAACATGTACAGTAAATGAACATACTTATGAAGTATTGGAATTTATTTAGATGAATTGGTGGGTTTTTGTTAAATGTGAGCCAAAATCATCATAATTAAAAGAACGAAAGACTTAAACTACTTCAGTCTATGTTCACTGAATTTATTTTATACATGAGTTTCAAAATTTGGGTTTAATTACTGAAATACATTTTTATTAAATCTATTATTTTTTTTAATTTAATTTTCACTTTATAATTGCCTATTTCAGCTTTTATTGTTTTATCTTCTCATTTATATATATATTGTGACGAGCACTCCCAGAGGAATCAGCGTCGCCCTGGAAACCAAAGCAAAACACCTGCATGTCCTCGTCACCGGCTGATCGGTCACAGCTGATCGGTCACAGCTGCTCCCCATCAGCCAGCACACTCAAAAGGAGCACATGCTGCACTCAGAAGACGCTCTTGAACCGAATGCAACGCTGGTCTAATCCCTCTCTCATTTCTTCGCAGAAAACAGCGAACATCCACTTTGGAGCACGTCAGGACACCCACTTTCACCTTGATTGGCACCGGAGAGCACACGGGAAGCACCAGCCACCAGAAAGCGGATCAGCACAATTCACCAGGCACCCTACATTTATCAATAAATCCACCCTCCGGGGCATTTAATTCACGCACCTCTTATCGAGTGATTCTTCACCCCTTGACAATATATATATATAGTGCGACAAAGTTACAGACCCCGCTTTATAGAAATACATGTCTAGTGATAAAGTGAAGTCTATTCTTATCAGAAAAGGAGCAGCTCCTTTCCAAAATTAAAGCAGCAAATACTCCGCATCTGTGAGTGATAGGGCAATCGGTGGGAACGCTAGGAGTTTTACCAATGCATCACTCAGCCTTTCATATAGCCAAATGTCACATAGGTGCTCAAAGGGCACAGAGACCATTGATTTAATTCAATAAATGGACTCAGAGAAGGAATACTGTAAACAAGTATTATGGCATAGTTGTATCAGTCAAGTTTTAAGGGGAGAGAGGACTGGCATTCGGAAGATATTATGAGTTGTTGAGTTCAGCTCATAATGGAAATTTTCTAGGCATCCTCGAACTTTTGGCAGAGTATGCATAGCATTTTTCCTGTGTTTGTTCTTCCCGTGTGTGATCTTGGATTGTTTTTACAGACTCTGATTCTCTGCTGCCTGCCCTGACCTCTGCTTGTTACTGTTAATGATTCTGGTTATCCCTGACATACCGGACACCGTTCCTGATTACTGTCTGTCCGACCATTCTCTTAAAGTTCTGCAAATGGATCTGAATGTCTCTGACTCATCGTTACACTAAGAGGCAATGGCTAAAACATCCAATGACATGCAGGAGAAATGAGAAACTCGAAGCAAAGCTTCTGCGCGGTGCACCAAGCTTGGACACTATAGAGATGGCCTTCATGGCGCATTTTTGGATCACAATACATTTTGCCTTTAAATCTTTCACGAGTTCATGCTTACATATAATTTGTTGAGGTATGGTATGTGTATTTGGCTTGCTGAACCTAGAGTACCACCCCTTCCCCGTCTAATTATAAACTCGAAGTGAGGAGATGGGGTGGAGGAGGGATGCTGATAAACCGTCAATGGATAGAGGAAAGTCAGAGATATTTATACTGTGATATTGATTACTAAATTGTGGTCCACCTCTGTTGATTAGGCTAAGTATCTGATGCACTCCCAAATCTGTCACAACCGGTGATACAAGGAGACACAGGGAGAGATCCAAATGCGAGTACGTCTTTGTTTAAGGGGCAATCCAAAGAGAATAAACAGTCAAGGCAGGGGGCGATACCAAACAAAACCAAACCAAACCAAACATAAACAAACAAGGACACAAGGCAAGAGCACGACAAGATGACGGACATGAATGAACAAGGACTCCGTCACACATACTAAGACAGACCGGGTTAAATACACAGGGAGAGACAAACGCTAATGGGAAATTGACAGAGTGTAATGACTGATAACCAGTGACAGCTGGGTGCAATGATTTAGGTAGGGACGTGAGGAATGTGGTTAATGAAGTGACAGACACCGTGGGAAAGGAGGACATCTAGTGGATACCCAGGGAACAGAACCCAGACACTGTGACAAAATCTTGTTACTAGAACATCTTATAGCGTTGATTGGATTTATTTACGCATGTAAAAATATTTATTTAAATCTCCTTTCTTATTTACAGCATTATCTTAATAGGCTGTATATTAACTTTGGGAAAAGACAGTTGTTCTATGTGAAATCAGACATTTGAGCACCATATAGCAAAAATTGCATAATCATAACACCCCTCGAATATTCGACTGTGAGATTGGTAGTCGAATCTGGCTCCTCCTATCGAAGCAACAAAACGTTGACTATTTGGGTCAGAATAATAGTAGAAGTAGAATAATACATAATTTTTTCTTGTTATAATCTGAGTTAAAAAAAAATGGAAGTGTGCTTAATGGGTACTTGAGCCTAATTAGTAAATTTGCCCTATATCGTAAGTGTTTGATATTGTTAGGAGGCAAGGAAAAAGGTGCACAGCCCTTATTGTTTTTCTTCTTCTATTATTATTTTAAAATACTATGGGCCAAACACTAAAGGTATAATATCATATAGTTACTATTTTCAAGTAATTTATCAAGAGACGGTTCACAGGTTAAGTAGTGTCTTGGCCAGATTTCTAAACTCTGTAAGATACTCAAAAGGGAATTTGCAGCACAAAAAAAACTCATTTCACTCCTTCAAGATAATTTTATTAGTTAAGAGATTCAGTCTGTTTTTTTTTTGTTTGTTTTTTGTTTTTGTTTAATGCAGTACCGAAATTGCCCTTATAAAAAATAATTAGTCATTCAATTCAGAATACATTCTGATGAAAATAAGCTCTCAGATCTTGCCCTCTTAGATTTAAGTGTCTAAAGATGGACATTCTAATCAATCATTTGGAAAAGTTAGTTGATCTCTCAGATTGTGTAATGGAGAAATTTACCTGGCATCCATCTGGCAAATCTCTGTTCTCTACCCAACAAAACTGACAAACTCTTTTGGCTCTCCTGGACAAATAAGGATTTTTCACACTCTGCTGCTCTGTGTTTCACAGAAACCTGGCTGAATGACACTCTTCCGGACAGCACGCTTCATCTGCCTGGCTTTTGCTGCTACCACCGATCTGTAACCTTTTTTACAATCTTAATTTATCTCAAATGTAAATCAAACAGCCATTCACAAACAGGTTTTTTTTCTTTTTCTTTTTTATTTTTCTCCGAAATGAACTGATATTTGCCCTCTCCATCAGTGGCTGATCCAGGATGTTTTCATGGTAGACAGGAAGGGGGCAGCAACCAGTCTGGTGTGGCACAAAAGTACTGGACTGTTTTAGTGCCTAAAACACAGCTAAATACAATTAATTTGTATAACTGTAATTTAGATAGATAGATACAAATTTTTTTTTTTTTTTTTTTTGGTATTACCTAGACTCCAGGTATATTAATAAAAGGGCTCACTATAACTTTATTGCTCAGTAAGCTTTGTTCTGGGTTTTAACACCCCCAAAATCTTGGATGAGACATGAAGATAACTATAGTCAACCTTCACTGAATTTGTAAACAATCAATGGACTCTGAAAATATCAGTCCGTGTTTAACATTCTATTAGTTTTCAAAATGAATTCATTGCAGCACTTTTGTCATACCTAAATAGAGCTCTGTACAAACAACAGATTTTTGGCACAAACGCTAAAACTAAAAACTCTTTGGGACTGGAATAATACTACAAAAAGAAAACTTTTCCTCCCACTGCCAGCAGCTTACATTCCAGAGACGGGAAAACAACTGCCTACATTCAAACACAAGAGAGAGAAAATGGCTCCTGTTGGATCTACTTGTTGCATGAACTGCTGCAAACTTCTACAAAGGATTGTGTTTCTTGAAACAAAGTTACTTGCTGGACTTCCAAAACAGACAGAACACTTAGCAGACCATCGTCATGGACCCTCTCAACATACAGCTGGTGAGTCCCATGAATCTTCTGAATCTCAACAGTTTATACCAAGTGTAGAGGAACAAGCCGAAACTGATCGCCACACTAATCGATGGCACAAACAGGGAGCGAGACCCAAAGGAACACGAGACATCGTATTGTCACAAGTTTCTCGTATTGCTGCAATAGCTTCCTCTACCCCAGATTCGACTATGACAAGGCTTGTGAATACAGGCATTCAACCACCCCCTATACATCTTGAGAAGAGGTTTGAAGCATTAATGAATGTGGGTGAGGAATCCCCAAATGTGATTTAATATCTATTGGTTCAGCCAGCAGCTAACAGCGCTACTAACAGGCGCTCAAGGTCCAGCAGACAGTGGCATTCAGCTCAGAGTGCAGCCGAGCCAAGGACTCTGATAGTGGGTGACTGTTATCAGAAACATCTGTAGCAGGACTACAACAACATGCTGCCTTCCTCAAGCAACGGTCTCTGATGTGAACAAGGAACTTCAGAATATTCTGATGAAGCACAAGACTGCAAATCGAATCATCATCCATGTGGGGAAGAATGATATTCGGAAAGAGCAGTGAGAACTCCTTAAGAAGGACTTCAGTGAACTCTTTGATACACTTCAAAGACTCAAAGTTCAGTCGTTCATCAGTGGGCCACTCCCAGCAAGGGGAACAAATATGTTTTCATGGTTGCTTGGGCTGAACACATGGCTACAAAGATCTTGTAATATAAAGGAGTAAATTTCATCGACAACTTCAATCTTTTCTGGGGCCATAGACAATTGTTTAAACCGGATGGCCTCCACCCAAACATACTTGGTGCTAGAGTGTTTAAGGACAATATCTACTTCTCCCTCCGTCATCCTTCAGCAGAGTGTGTCAATCCATTCAGCACCCACACACCGGGTCCGAGTCATCATGTGGCTGACATATCCCACAAGGACACTAATAACATCATGCAGCCAAAACAAGCACTGCTGATAGACACTTTCCCGGCTGAGCCCTGCCCACAGAGCTGCTCACAGACAGACTGGGATGCATCAAAACAGCTACAAGATTCACCACCCAAAGACAACTTTCTGGAAAACAGCCAGGGAAGCCAGGACAACAGATCACAGCCATCGGAAACACCAGAGACACAGCCCATCTCACCAGACACATTATCCCTTTCTCCAGCATCTCCACTTCTGTGCTTTTCACAGAAAATGGAGGAATTGGTGTATGCTGGGACTAAACTCTCTCACTCATTTGCTGCAAGCCCACAGATATCAACAAAAAAATGGCGGCCCCCCAACCACCAAAGCCTGTGGTCCCAAAACATGGCTTGAAGACAGCTGCAATGCAACAGTCCTCAATGAAGCAGCTCCAATATTGCTACAATAATAATCAGTAAGAAAACAAACAGATAGAAATCAGTTTGGAGAAGATCAACAGCAGTTCAGACTATGAAAACACAATGCAGAAAAGCAGAGCGGATGTGGCGGATGTCAAAACTTGAAATTCACTATAGCATGTATAAAGACAGCCTTCATGATTTTACTGTGAAACTAGTTACGGCTAGACAGAATCTCTTCTCAAACCTTATAAACAGTAACTTAAATAGCATTGCATCCTTCTTTTCTGAGAAGATCATCAATATCAGGAAGGCATATCCTCAAGTAATGCAGAGGTCACACAGATTAGGCCACAATATCAAAAAGATACTATGTCTATTTTTGAAGCAGTTGATAGCAAAATTCTGGAAGACATAGTGCAGCACCTAAAATCGTCAACCTGCTATCTTGACAGACTTCCCACATCTTTTTTCAAAAGTGTGCTTCTTTTAGAAGTGGTGAACACCTCACTTCTTTCTGGGACCTTTCCAAACTCCTTAAAAAATGCAGTTGTTAAGCCCCTCCTGAAAAAGTCCAATCTTGATAACACCATTTTGAGCAATTTTAGACCAATATCTTATGTTCCTTTTATGGGCAAAATTATAGAAAAGGTAGTTTTTAAGCAGCTGAACAAATACTTAAACTCAAATGGATACCTGGACAATTTTCAATCTGGTTTTCTACTGCATCACAGCACAGAGACAGCACTCATTAAGATAATAAATGATATTCGCTTAAATTGCGACTCTGGCAAAATATCGGTGCTGGTATTGCTAGATCTCAGTGCTGCGTTTGACACTGTCAATCATAAAATACTACTAGAGAGACTGGAAAACTGGGTCGGGCTTTCTGGGATGGTACTCAAATGGTTCATGTTATACTTAGAAGGGAGAGGCTATTATGTGAGTATAGGAGATAATAAGTCTAAGTGGACGTCCATGACAATGACTACAACCCCATTGATTCCCTCTGCCAATGCATTGCTGAAATTAATAGTTGGATGTGCCAGAACTTTCTTCAGTTAAACAAAGAAAAAACTGAAGTCATTGCATTTGGAAACAAAGATTAAGTGTTCAAGGTGAATGCATACTTTGACTCTAGGGGTCAAACAACTAAAAATCAAGTCAGGAATCTTGGTGTGATTCTGAAGACAGACCTTAGTTTCATCAGCATACTATCATTCATCAGCATACTATCATTTAAAAAACATTGCAAGAATTAGATGTTTTGTTTCCAGCCAAGACTTGGAGAAACTTGTTCATGCCAGCAGTTATCACCAGCAGGGTGGACTATTGTAATGGGCTCCTAACCGGTCTTCCCAAAAAGAACATTAGACAGCTGCAGCTCATCCAGAACGCTGCTGCCAGGTTTCTGACTAGAACCAGAAAATCTGAGCATATCACACCAGTCCTCAGGTCCTTACACTGGCTTCCAGTTACATTTAGGATTGATTTTAAAGTACTTTTGCTCGTATATAAGTCACTAAATGACTTAGGACCGAAATATATTTGAGATATGCTCACTGAATATAAACCTAACAGACCACTCAGATCACTAGGATCAAGTCAGTTAGAAATACCAAGGGTTCACACAAAACAAGGGGAGTCCTCCTTTAGTTACTATGCTGCCCGCAGCTGGAATCAGCTTCCAGAAGAGATCAGATGTGCTAAAACACTAGTCACATTTAAATCTAGACTTAAAAATCATCTTTTCAGCTGTGCATTTATTGAATGAGCACTGTGTAATGTCCGAACTGATTGCACTATATTTTCAGTTTTTTATTTTGTTTTATGTAAAATCATTTTCTAATTGTTTAAAATTAATTTTAAATAAGTAAATTTTTTAATAATTTTAAAAGTTTTAAAATTGCTTGTTTTATTCTTGTTATTATTTTTCTTCATTATTATTTTACTTTCTTTTATGTAAAGCACTTTGAATTACCATTGTGTACGGAATGCGCTATATAAATAAACTTGCCTTGCCACAATGGCGCCTCCCTAATTGTGGCGCTCCTATGCACTGCATACATGTGTATATATACTGCATACCCCGTTTTTAAGCCACTGATTATAAGGACAGACAACAAGAGCAGAACAGCTGACACTGCAGCACCAATGACACGATAAATGGAGGCTGAGAGAGACGTGTTTGAGTTAAACTTCCATTACCAGCAGTTCAGATTGTTTTTAGACTCTTATACATCATTACCTGTGATAGTGATGAGCAGCAGTTCAGAGTCAGATGAACGGAAGGAGCGTGAGGAGACACTGACTTCATAAACACAACTGTAGTTTCCCTCGTGGGAAAAATCTGCCTTAGGAAATAAGAAGGAGGCAGAGTGACTGACAGCTGACTCAGTTCTGGTGATGCTTGACCCTCTGATCAGTTGAAAAGATCCTCCAGGAAACTGAGATTGAGCTGAACAGATGATAGTGAAACTGTGACCCCTGGTGATCACTGGCCCCTGAGGCCCCACGTGAAACAGTCCATCAGGATCACTGAGGGAAATACTGGGCTGCTGCAATTTCACTAGAAAACAAGAATAATAAATTTAAATGATTACAGAGACTCAAACAATTAAGCTAACTTCGTTAAATAAATAAAAAAATGACTTCAAGAACTGCATCTTGTCAGGATCCCAATTAATCCCAAGGCATTGTACAAAGGCAAAATGAGTCCACTTGCATGTTACTAATGCGTATTATTTATAATGATACTAAACTGACTGCACTCACCCACAGTGATGAAAGTAATGCTGCTCAAAGGTGATTTGATGTTGTTTTGGTAGGAGTAACAACAGCTGTAGCTGCCCTGATGTGAGACGGCTACATTAACAAGGTTGAAAGTCACACTAGATTCATGTGTCTGGGAGGATATAGATAGTCCGTTTCTGAAGAGCTGGAATTCAGCTTTAGCCTTGCATCTTGGTTTAGGTGTTGTGCAACTGAACTGGATACTTTCTCCAGGAGAAACAGCTGCATGTGTGGAGGTCAGGGAAAGAGTCGGCATCCGCAGCTCACCTGCAAAATAAATGTGTTTATTTTAAACAATTTGTAAAGACATAATAAAAATAAAAAATTAAAATTAATCTAATTTCTGCTGCTCATGTCCTCCAAAATAAAATAAAAAACAATAAAAAAAGATTTAACACACCTGAGCAAACAACACCAGCATCTTCACCATGATTACAGTTATTTGTTCCTCCTGCTCCGTGTGAACATTGTGTGAGGGCTCTTTCACTTCCTGAACATCCAACATAATCCAGCCAGATCGATCCACTGCCTTGACCAAAGGCAGCTCCATGAGGAGCACTGATGGCTGATCCACACTGTGTCTGTCTGCACACCACAGCAGCATCATTCATGTCCCAGTGATCATCACACACGGTTCCCCACTGGCCATTATATAGGATCTCCACTCTCCCACAGCATGAATCAGACCCACCGACCAACCTTATGTCTGGTAGTTGGAATTAAAAATAAAAGTACAATGTGTTAAAAAAAGTTACTTTTTGGCAGTCTGTATGGATTTTATATGTGTTTGATATATTTGGAAGCCAATCACCGACCATTCATAGTCCCTATTATACTAATTCCTTTAATACTATTTTTTAATTACAAGGGTCATTCCTGGGATTGGGTAACATTTCAACTTGGAATATACAGTCATTTTGTCAACATGATTTATAAATACCTCACATCTTTAATTTATTGTTTATTTTATTTTTTAGACACCTTTTTTCTCAACCCCCTAATGGGCAGATTTGGATTGGTTTAAACAGGATTTTACACAGGACTGATAACAAATTGATGATAACAAATGGTAACATTTAGCATAATTGTCACAATTTATAGGACTGAGGCTACACAAACTTTATGTTTATGGTGTCTTTATTAGAAAAAAAAAAAAAAAAAAAAAAAAATATATATATATATATATATATATATATAGAGGGCACTCCACACAGGACTCAGGACTCATTCAGAACTTCATTTCCCATCCTGCCTCATTCCTGGTACTGGTTGCACACACACACACCTGCATCTGCACTCACACCTGCACTTCATTTCAGCTAATACAAACACACCCATATAAGTAGCACACTCACACCAACTTACTGCGATGTCTTGTTTAGCTTGTCTGACATTTCCGAGTGTTTTTCCCCCCTGTGTTTGTTATTCCCGTGTTTGACCTTTTGGACTGTGTATTCGACTCTGATTTCTCTGCTTGTTTCTGGTTATCTCTGACACACCTGATTCCTATTTCTATATATATATATATATATATATATATATATATATATATATATATATATATATATATATGTAATTTTATTTATTTATTTTTTTTTTTTTTTTGGTGTTGTTTAGAAGTTTAACTAAAACCGGTATTTTATAGTTTTAGTCCTTAAAGTGTCACATGGTAATCAGCAAGAAAGGCTGTCATTCTTACTTGTATTCCCTGTATTTTTCCAAACTATTAATATGACATGGTGTGATGTGGTGGAAGTCTGTAACACATTTGAAGCGATACTTTGCCTTCAGTTTAATAAATAAGTTTATGAAAAATATATTTGTGATGGGGTTGTGGTTTTTCACCCAAAATGGCCATAGCTCCGAGAAGGGTCTGGCTGCAGACCTGCACTTGCACTCCCAGACACTTGTGCTTCAGCTAGCGACGTCACTTGCAGTCTTTATTTATTTATTTTTTTGTTCTGTTTATTGATAACTTTGTTTGAATCTTTCAACATTTTACAACAGTAGCCAGGTGGTGAAGAAAAGAAAAAATAAACTAAATTACAATGTCACTTGCAATTGCTTCTTGCATTCTCAGCCTTGCACTCTCAGACACTTATGCTTCCGCTAGCGACGTCACTTGCAGTCTTAATTTTTTTTATTTGTATTTTTTTTGTTCTATTTATTTATAACTTTTTGTTTGAATCTCTCAACACTTTACAACAGTAGCCAGGTGGTGAAGACAAGAAAAAAGAAACTAAATTACAATGTCACTTGCAATCACTTGCACTCTCCGCTACCTATGACGTCACTTGCAATTAACACAAATCGTGCTTGTTGCCAATGGAGACAAGACACTGTGGTGGTGATTAAACGATTAAAACTAAATTAGTATGCCTACTACTATAATGTACAGGGTTCTGCAAGAAAAAGACAAGACCGGCAAATCCGTGGTGACAGAACAGCAGAATATGAATGCACAAAGTCTTTCGTTAAGCGTTTTCCTCCTGTAGAAAAAACAAACACATTAATATGGCATAATGTATTAGGATACGTTAAGTTCAATTAGAAGATAAGTTCAAAAAGACCAAATTCGATATGTAGTTATTATTTAATGTACTACAAGGCAAGCAGATGGCTATGAACACATTGCGAACATTTAATGTGGCCTAATAACAGACTAAGATGATAAAGACAATTCAGTAGCCCTAGCCTATATTTCTTGTTGTTGACTCAACGTATATACAGACCAACAAATATGAACGTGCATTAAGAAATGCATTAAGTGATTTTAAAAGGATCAGCTCCGTGCATGCAAGCAGACGAGTACAGAACGCAGTGCGTTATATTTTACATTAAACGTTTTCCTCCTATAGAAAATCATTATAAATAAAACACATAATGTAGCTAAATGGACAAAGACAGTGACATAAACGAGTCGTGGACAGTTTATTCTATATGGAAAAATGCTTAACGTGACACTTTGCGGGTTTCGTTTATTCACCACCACAGCTTCTTGTCTCCATTGGCAACACGCACGATTGTGTCGATTGCAAGTGTCGCAGGTAGCGGAGAGTGCAAGTAGTGATTGCAAGTGACATTGTAATTTAGTTTATTTTTTCTTGTCTTCACCACCTGGCTACTGTTATAAAATGTTGGGAAATTCAAACAAAAAGTAAAAAAAAATATATATAAAATTAAAAATAAAGACGGCAAGTGATGTCACTACCGGACGTTCAAGTGTCTGAGAGTGCAAGTCTGCAGCCAGACCCTGTTTTTTTGTTAATCATTTCCTAAGTTCAAACTAAGTGAAGTACCTCAGTGGCATGACAAAATGCTTGGTTTAAAATTGATATAGCAATTATGTCATGCTAAAGAAAAGTAAAATGTAACAATTGTTTTATTATTTATAATGGGCATACCAAAGTATTGTGAAAAGCTTCTAACAAATATTTTTTGTGAACTACCACTTTAAAAACTCTGAGGGACTGAAATATTACAGAATCCCAGCAAGCAAGCACTGCATTTTCAAAATGCTTAGGTGTTTTGGTGTTGAAAACAGCAGAAGAATACTTTGAAAATAGATGTACTTTTACCTAAGCAGGCGACACCTGCATCTTCACATGACCACAGTTATGTGGGATGTGAGCACTGTGTGAGCAATGATTCACTTAGGACTCAGGCTACACAAACTTTGTGTTTATGGTGTCTTTATTAAAAAAAAAAATTATATATATATATATATATAGAGAGAGAGAGAGAGAGAGAGAGAGAGAGGGGGGGGGGGGGGTGGGGGCTCTCCACTCAGGACTCAGGACTCATTCAGAACTTCATTTCCCATCCTGCCTCATTCCTGGTACTGGTTGCACACACACACACCTGCATCTGCACTCACACCTGCACTTCATTTCAGCTAATACAAACACACCCATATAAGTAGCACACTCACACCAACTTACTGCGATGTCTTGTTTAGCTTGTCTGACATTTCCGAGTGTTTTTCCCCCCTGTGTTTGTTATTCCCGTGTTTGACCTTTTGGACTGTGTATTCGACTCTGATTTCTCTTCTGCCTGCCCTGATCTCTACTTGTTTCGATTCTGGTTATCACTGACACACCTGACGCCATTCCTGATTTCTTCCTTTCTGACCATTCTCTAAATAAATACTGCATTTGGATCCGAACGCCCTGACTCTCTTCTTAACAATATATATACAGTACATACATATATATATATATATATATATATAGTTATTTAGAAGTTTAATTAAAACCACAATTTTATTGTTTTAGTCCTTAACATGTCACATGGTAATCAGCAAGAAAGGAGAGTATATATATATATATATATATATATATATATATATATAAATCATAACATAAAATATGAGTTGTCATGATTTTGCTAAGTATATATTAACTGAAACCCTGATTATTTTATACTTTTTTTATTTTATTTTTATTAATAAATTAAGTATATAACTCAACTCTGTCATAAGATTACGAAAAATATATTTGTGACGGGGTTGTGGTTTTTCACTCAAAATAGCCAAAGCTCCTCATGTAGTTAGGAGACCATATATGGCAGCAATAAAATAAGTAGACTATTTATAATTATGAATTAAAATAAAATGTTGAAAAATAACAATGTTCCATCTTAATTTTATGTGACAGGTTGGAGTTGTTGAGCTTGACAGTACCCTCCTTGATTATAATATTGTCCCCTTGGAATTATAAGGTTCTATCTGACATTTTTGTCAAAATTGAGTTATTCACATATTCTTATTCTGTGACAATTTATTTACATTATGTGATGTTTTGTTTTAAGTTGTGTACATTTGGGGATTTTTTATTGAAAAAAAAACAAAAAGGTTCTATCTACAGAAGTCTATGGAACACAAAAACTTAAAAAAAAAAAAAAAGCTCAATCAAAACTACTCAGAACGCAGATAGAACCTTATAATTCCAAGGGGACGATATGACCAAAAAATGTGATGCTAACGATTTTCTGCACCACTATTGAAGAGACCGGAATGATGTAATTTCTTGTAAATCACATATGAGCAGAGTCTAAATTATTCTGGGCGTAGAATGATTAGTGCGACGGGGTTGTGTTCAGACTGAGAGACATAACTTTCAAGTCTTTTTTATAAAATATCTTGCAGCTTTTTAGAAAATATATACTTCATGAGAAGGAGACAAAATAAATGCTTACATTATTGATAAAAATCACAGACACTATGGACATTTCGCAAAAAATTTCCAAAGTACAAACTCAGTGAAGTACCTCAGTGGCATGACAAAATGCTTGGTTTAAGATTGATATAGCCTATAGACATTATGTCATGCTAAAAAAAAATATTAAAATGCAACAACTAATTAATATAATTGGCATATCAACGTATATAAAAAAGAAGCTTCTAATGATTAATTTCTGTGAACTATCACTTTAAAAACTCTGGGGGACTGAAATATTAGGCTATAGAATCCCAGGAATGGCACACAAGCAAGCACTGCATTTTTAAATGCTTAGCACTAATTTCTTAGACAACCAACCAAACAAACAAAAAAGTAATAATAATAAAGAAAAATGAACCTAGGAAAATACAACATAAGGAATCAAGTTGAAAACAGCAAATGTAGAATTTGAAAACATGTACTTTTACCAATGCAGGTGACACCTGCATCTTCACTATGACCACAGTTATGTTTTGCAAAATAATTATGAACAATGTGCGAATAATGATTCACTTCCTGAACATCCCACATTATCCAACCAGATCTGACCACTACCCTGGCCAAAATGAGCCTCCTCATGTGCAGTAACAGGTCTTCCACATCCCAGCTGTCTGCACACCACAGCAGCATCATTCATGTCCCAGTGATCATCACACACTGTTCCCCATGTGCCATTATACAGGATCTCAACTCTTCCAGAGCAGTCATTACTACCATTCACCATGTCTCATGTTTTAAAATTAATAACTGTTCTGATTAATTTATTTCAAAAGTAATTAGTAATCAGTGTTGGGTATAGTTACTTTGGAAAGTAGTTAGTTAGGTTACAACGTTACCATCAGTTAAAAGTAATCAGTTATGATACAGCGTTACCTATTCATAAAAGTAACGCGTTAGAGTACTCATGCGTTACCAAAAATTAAAATCCGTCTGCAGCGGCTCACACATGACAGACATAGCCCCCGGCCCCTTTAAATGCACCTAGAAGTCGTGACTCCCGACAATGAATAACGTCAGTCATCCGACTAAATTAACACTGCAGGATAACAATAACAGGAAAGACAGTCAGCAATCGGCTATTTCACATGGCGTTTTATTTATTTATTATCACAGAACATATTATTAATCAAAATTCGCACCTAACGTTACCCAGCCCGGGTAGCCTAGGCTACTGTATGAGCACCACAAGATAACTCCTGATTTTTCTTTAACTTTAAATAATGCAGTTATCAAAGTACAAGTATGCTTACTTGTAAACACAACCTTAAACAGGCTTGCAGATTTAAATCCATTTAGAAATGATGAACAACCAGCCAGCCAATGATCTAACAGAAATTAACAGCTGCCTGTCAAACAAAAATGATAACAAACCGAATTAAATTCTTCACTGCCACACAGGCAAATGACAAATCGCTTAATAGCCGAACTAATTATTATTAAAGTGTCACTCACAGTCAGCCTAAATTCGCTTTAACACAGTCCTCTTACATTTACTCTTCAATGTAGTGACTAAAACGTAGCGTTAAATTTGAGGTAACGTTAGAATTTTTGGCGGTCGACAGAAGCTTTTCACCAAAGCAGAGTGTGCATTTTACCGTTATGTTCTTTTCTTTTTCGTTGACAAATTGAAAATAATGTGCGTACTTCCATAAACCAAACGCTGTCCTCTCTGCTATCTTGCCGAGAGTTCGAAAAAAAAAAAAAAAAAACCCACACACACACACACACACACACAGGGTCAGGCTCAGGGCACCGACGCATCACAGCCATAGACTTTACGATCACAGAGCTTCGGCTCCGCTGATACATCCGCAGGTGGCACAATAGACCTAGGCCTACTGTCTGACAAAAAGTAGGCTGCAGTCGGGATTTTCCTTTCCTTAAAATAACGGATTACTTTTTTTTAAAAAATAACGAAGTTACTGATTACTTACGCACGAAACTAACGCGTTAAGTTACACATTTCAGGAAAAAAGTAATTAGAGTACTCTAACGCGTTACTTTGTACTGCATTTATAATCTCTAAAAGACATCTCAATTCATCGCAATCTCACAAAACTCTGTTATAACACAATAAATATATGCATAATGAATATTTCATAATGTCTTCAATTTGTGTGTTATAATGAGAGGATTCGTGAGAACACACTTCAGCACTGCTTTGCTCAACCTGTGTTATAGCCTAAACAGAAACACTCCATATATTTACACCTGTTTATCGTTTATATTTTATATTAGTCCATATTTCTTTTGTGCAATAGATGAATAACAATTTATTTGTTTTAGATATTTCTATTTTACGGGAGTCACGTGAATCATTTTTTTCTCCAGAATCCTGCACACACACGAGTCTCTGCACTCGACTATCAAGTCTTATCCCACGCGCTGCACTCTGTTGCATTAGGACTCACATCCGCTGAATGCACTTGACTCAACAGTGCATGTGATACATGCTTTTACAATCTCTAGATTATAAAACACTGCATTCTGTCAGCAATATAACGTGGCGGTAACGTATAGAGACCTTGGCTTGTAACTATACTAATTGCTATTTTGAAAATTATAACGTAGATTACTCTGTTACTAAGAAAGTAGCCTAATCAAATTACAGTAAAGCGTTACTAAAAAAAGTAATCAAATTACAGTAACGCGTTACTAAAAAAAAAAAAATCTAATTACAGTAACGCGTTACTAAAAAAGTAATCAAATTACGCGATATTGCCCAACACTGATAATAACCTAAAAAACAACATCTCACATTTTACAACATGCTAAACTTCAGATTAGCCAACACAGTGACTGGTTATGTCATGATGCAGCTAGAATAAAATCTGTTGTAAAAATGAGTGACGAACAGTCTGTTACTCACCAATTACTGAAGTCAGAGCACTGGCTGTTGAGATAAAAAAAAAAAAATACAATGACATTTAAATATTTTACTCTTACAATTAGATATAATTCACCAAATAAAATATTTAAAAAATGTGTTGTCTCAAACCGATCTCATGTAAATGAGTACTTATTTAGCACTGCCCTGAGTAAAATATTTTACTTAACAGATGTTTAAGACCCAATATTATCTGAATTTAAAAAAAGAACCAGATCAAGTTTTCAACTTTTTTCTTAATACTGTGTTCTTACCTGGTTGTATGTGATGCACACCAGAAAAATACACTGCACAATGTCTCTAATTTGCAACCCCCCCCCCCCCCCCATAAAAAATTAACTGACTGATTCAGTCTGTCTACCTCTATTTTCCAAATATAGCTTAATTATGGGGCCTAGCACTACAGAAGCAACTGCAGGAATGGGTTATTAAAACCATTATTAAAATAATATTGTAGTCAAAATGGCTCAAAAAATCATAAATACATTCACTAGTAATATGATTTCTTGGCTTTTCACTTTCGATCAATAGGTGGTGCTGTTACCAAATGGATGTGAGATGGTCAGTGTGAGGTCACAATGTCACATACAAAGTTTAAAAAAAAAGTATTCAAATTACAGTAAAGCGTTACTAAAAAAGTAATCAAATTACGCGATATTGCCCAACACTGATAATAACCTAAAGAACAACATCTCACATTTTACAAACATGCTAAACTTGCAAATTACCCAACACAGTGACTGGTTTTGTCATGATGCAGCTAGAATAATATCTGTTGTAAAAATGAGTGACTAACAGTCTGTTACTCACCAGTTACTGAAGTCAGAGCACTGGCTGTTGAGATGAAAAAAAACAAAAAAAAAAACAGTGACATTTAAACATTTTACTCTTACAATTAGAAAAGAATCACCAAATAAAATATTTTAAAAACTTGTTGTCTCAAACTGATCTCATGTAAATGAGTAATGTAGCCCAGTACTGCCCTGATTAACCTTTTTTACGAAACAGATGTTTAGTCCACAACACCCAATAATATCTGAATTAAAAAAATGAACCAGATCAAGTTTTCAATGGGTTTAAGCGTGTGTTTATTTCACATCTTCTGAACTGTTGACAACAAATACCTGCTTACATTGAAAGGAACTCTGATTCGATTATTCTGAAAGAAGAAAGTCACATAATTTCTTCTGAGTAGAAGATGGACAACTTTTCATTCTCGTGTGAACTAACCCTTTAACACTGTGTGTTCTCGATTGTATGAAATGCACAACAAATAAATACACTGCACAGTCTCTAATTTGCACATATAACTCTCTCTCTCTCTCTCTCTCTCTCTCTTTATATATATATATATATCTGTTTGTATAGTTTAGTTAATCTTTTTTAATCAAATTATTGTGAACCCATGATTTTTCTAGAATAACTTTTGCTGCTGTATTATCCACTAACCTAGTTTATAATAATGTTTTTTTCATAGATTAAGATTACATATATATATATATTTTTCCAAATATAATTAATTAGTCCAACGAACCGTTCGGTACATAATGCATAATACATAATATATCTTAAAGTTATATATATATATATATATATATATGTTTCAGTTCACAGTCAACAGTGATAAAAAAGATTGCATAACTAAAGAATCAGTTCACAGTCTTTAACTAAACTGTTTTATGGATGAAATATTATTGTGATATTAACATTGCAATGTGCAGTAATATGGGAATACTATAATCAATTATATTTTCATCTATAACCTCTATCTGTTATGCGAAATAGAAATTGCAATAATTAAAAATTTAGTTTACCTAATATCAAAGTGAGAAGAGAAGGTCTTGGCATGGTGATGCTTGGCTTGCGTTCCTTCAAAATGTGGACGAATTAAGATGTTACTTCCTGATTAGTGAGAGGAGCTGATGACCTTTTGGTAAGAACAGAAACACACACTATGTGTATGTTAGGAACTGATCTATACATCAGTCTATTTCCCCTAAACTAGACACACCATAAATAATTTTGTATATAAGTGATAATAATGATGTGACCCTCACTGTTTTTATCTGGAATGGTTCTGGTTCAGTTCTGGTTTGGTTCAGGTCTAGCTAACCCTGATCCTGGAGGACTCCCATCCTGTGGTTTAGATCCAACTCTAATCAAACCAGCTAATCTAGATGTTCATGAATTATGTGGATTGCATGAAAACAGCAGACGTGTGTGCTGGAGAAGAGCTGGAACTAAAGTCTTCAGGAAGGGAGCAGGGTTTAGCACTGCTGCTATAACTGACATTAATCAACTCTTTTCAGACGATACTACTCCACCATTATTTTTTGGGTAAAATGGATGTTTCTTCATTGAGAAAAAATTTGATAAAACTAATGTGCCACACAAAATGTTGCCTTTTTTTTAAATCTGTAAAACAAATGACACTTCTGTATAAATATAACTACTGCATATCAAGTGGTTTCTGCAACAAACGTGATACTGTTCAACTGTTTGAGAGTTAACCATATATGCTCACATGCATAGTACTTGGAGATGGGGTTTAATTGAAATCATTCTGAATTTGTGGTATTGACTCTGAGAATTGCAGTTTTCTTTTTTAACTGATAAAACTGTGAGAAAGATTTGAGGAGGTGTCATTTTGTAGAAGCAAAGATGTTTCATGCAGATGGGAAGCTGTTTGTTTAAACTTAAAATTAATTATTTTACAGCACATAAAAAAAGTGTTTTGTCTATTGTGGTAAGATTTTTAAGCATAAATATTTGCAGGCACCCCAATCATATGTAATGCATATTAAGTAAATAATTCTCAAAGTATCAATAAGGAGTATATTTATTCATTTTCTCCTTCTAAGTTATGATCAAATGATATAAATAATTTATGTATTTCACTATTCTCTTTCAGTTTTAATGACTCAGCATTATTAGTAGTATTAGGGTTTCAGTGGTGCTTCTATACTGACATTAAATTGCTATTTATAACTAATAACAGGGAATTTTATTACTTTTTTTTTTTAATAATGCTCAGTGTGCGATGACTAAAAGCACTAAAAATACCTCCTGTACCAATAACACAGCCCTTTTTTTAGTTTAACCTTTCAGCATTCTGCACACTGAAATAAACTTTAACATGCAAGTCAGTTAGCACTAAACTTTTATTTGTGCAAAAAAATAAAAAAAATAAATTAAATTAAATTAAAAAAGTGCTGTCTGTCAGCTGACTTTGGCCTTGTTTACACGAGTGGTTTCTGAAAATGCACTTGAAATGTCCTCAAGGTCTTGTGCTCATAATGTGTTGCTGCACATTTTTTGCTTATCTGGTTGCAATTTGCAATGTTTCCTTTTCTTAAATTTACGTGGGAATGGAAAAATGCTTTCAGTATCAAGAGACACACGAAGACAAAGGTCATCCACTGACCTGTCCAGGCAATGACAAGGATACAAAGCAACAGACTGACAGTGTTGCCAGTATTATGGTGAGCACATTAGAGAAGTGAAAGATGCACCATAGTTACATTTACCAGTGAAGCATTGGTCTGCTCTTTACTTCCAAAAGAGTTATACTTCAGTGCTGAACAACACAAGACTGCAGGTGATCTTACACTTGGGTGTCAGAAAGGAAGGAAGCAGACAGGAAGAACAGGAAGATGTTATCATTAGAAGATAATTTTAGTGTACCAAGATATGTTATATGACATATTTATTCACATTTCTCCCATTTTTTAAAATGCCCACAAAGCCACTGGAAATTTTCCACCTTATGTTCATGAACTAGATTATCAATCAAGCCACAAATGTGTTTGAACCAGACTACTACCACACAAATTAGCGTAGGCCACACAGTGTATATTATTAATTAGTTGAAGAGCTGTTCATTATTAGTCATTTTATGCATTTATTTTATCTAGCTTTAGGAACTGATTACAACAAAGCTAAAAAAGAAATAACAGTCTATCCTATAATATTACTCATAACTGTACTAAATTTGGTTGTAACACTACTTTCTCTTTCTATTGGTCTCTGGAATTGCCAGTCTGCTGTAAACAAAGGCGATTTCATTACTTCTATTATTAGTCATTCAAAGCTTAATCTCATGGCCCTGACAGAGACCTGGATCAAACCAAAGGACACTGGTACAACTGCAGCACTCTCCAATCATTTCTCATTTTACCACTCCCCCCGTTTGACTGGAAGAGGTACTGGTCTGCTCATCTCTAATGATTGTAAATGTAATCCTTTACCATCTTTGGGTATCAACAGCTCCTTTGAATCTCATTCAGTTACTGTTACTTGCCCTCTTAAAATACATTTTGTATTTGTCTATCGATTTGTATCTTTGGATGCTAACAGCTGCTAATCTCTCCACTGCTAAAATGACATACTACCACATCAAAGTTAAAGGTCTTTGCTGTTAGCTGTGGTGAGAGCATTTTGTGAGATAACGTGTTGCAATAATGACGAGATCACTGCATCCACGCGATAAACAGACTCTGTCTACTCAATGCTCATCACTGCAGCCTTTCATGTGATGGGAAAAGATCGAAAAAATAATTATATAATCAACACTTCCATGATTCATTAATCTCGACAGCTGTAATAGTAAAAAAAAAAAAAAAAAATATATATATATATATATATTTGAGAGGGGTTCCACATGAACGCATTTCGTATCGGAGTCTCACAGCAGACACGCCCCTTCAAACAGAGCATTCAAGCCAGAGGGCTAATATCAGGATCTAAAAATGCTTTTTATTTCTAAATTTTAAATGTAAAAATCATACTTACAATATAAGTACACCTAAGGAAACATCAAAAAGCATTTAGGAAATAATCCATGTCATGGGACCTTTAAGAATTCTTGCATGCTTTATTAAACATTTTCCTCACTCCTTTGTCCTCCTTCTCCCCCTCCTGCTTCATCCCTTATAGTTGACGACTTTGCCACATTTTTCATTAATAAAATTAAAAACATCAGTGCAAAATTTTCCACACCACAATCCGTCAAACTCATATCACCAGCAAACATACACTCATTCACATCCTTCTCTTCACTCTCTGAGGCAGAAGTCTCCAAACTCATCCTTTCTAATCACCCTACAACTTGCCTGCTTGATCCTATTCCATCTCATCTCCTTTAAGCCATTTCTCCTGCAATTGTACCTGCACTCACTCAGATCATCAACACTTCCCTCCACACTGGTGTTTTTCTCGTATAACTCCACTAATTAAGAAACCCACTCTCAACACATCTCTTTTAGAGAACTACAGAGCAGTTTCCCTTCTTCCTTTCATTGCCAAAACACTTCAACGAGCTGTGTTCAACTAAGTCTCTGCATTTCTCACACAGAACAACCTCCTTGACAACAACCAATCTGGCTTCAGAAGTGGACATTCAACTGAGACTGCCTTGCTTTCAGTTGTTGAAGCCCTAAAACTGGCAAGAGCAGAATCCAAATCTTCAATACTTATCCTGCTTGATCTGTCCACTTCTTTTGAGATGGTTAACCACCAGATCCTCCTGTCAACCCTACTGGCAAAGGGCATCTCATGAACCGCACTTCAGTGGTTTGAGTCTCACCTATCAGATAAGTCCTTCAAAGTAACTTGGGGAGGTGAGGTGTCCAACATCTGAGAACTGGGGTGCCTCTGGGCTCAGTTCTTGGACCACTTCTCTTCTCTGTCTGCATGGCATCATTCTTTCATTCAGAAACATGGCTTTTCATACCACTGCTATGCTGATGACACTCAACTCTACCTCTCATTCCATCCTGATGATCCGTCAGTAGCTATTCACATCTCAGCTTGTCTAAAAGACCTTTCTTGCTCGATGAAGAACCATCATCTTCAACTGAACCTTGCCAAGACAGAACTGCTCGTGGTTCCAGCAAACCAATCGTTTCATCACAATTTCACAGTCAAGTTTGGCACACCAACCATGACTCCTTCAAAAACAGCCAGAAACCTTATGATTGATGATCAGCTGACTTTCTCAGACCACATTGCTAAAACTGTCCGGTCCTGCAGATTTGCTTTATTCAACATCAAGAAGATCAAGCCCTTTCTTTCGCAACATGCTGCACAAACTCCTTGTTCAAGCTCTTGTTCTGTCCAGAATGGACTATAGCAATGCTCTCTTGGCAGGTCTTCCTGACAGTTCTATTAAACCATTACAATTAATCCAGAATGCAGCAGCAAGATTCATTTTTAATGAGCCAAAAAAAAAAAAAAAAATACAAGTCACACATCTGTTTATCAATTTGCACTGGCTACCAATAAATGCTCGCATAAAATTCAAAATATTGATGTTTGCCTACAAAACCACCACTGGCTCTGCACCCATTTACCTAAAAGTATTATTTTTAGACTTATGTGCCCTCTAGGAGCTTGCATTCTGCAAGTGAACGTTGCTTGATTGTGCCATCTCAAAGATGCACAGTCACTTTTACATAGGCCTACTTTTAAATTAAATGTTCCCTCCTGGTGAAATGACGTCCCCAACTCAATCTGAGCAGCTAAGTCCTTAGCCATCTTCAAGAATTGACTTAAAACCCATCTCTTCCATCTTTATTTGACCCTGTAACTTTAGCACTCACTATTCTAAATTCTATTTTTAAAAATAATAATAATAATCGAATTACCTTTCTAAATCGATTTGTGTTCCATTTTCTTTTCATTTATTTTACAATTATAAAAAAAAAGACCTCTAACACTAACTTGCTCTATTCTTTTTCTAGTCTATCGGTTTTCTTTTTATTATATTATTTAAAAGCTCTTGCTACTTGTACTGTGTTAACCTAACTGAGACTTGTTATAGCACTTAAATATCATTGCTCTTTTGTTGTTTTTGATTGCTTCCACTGTCTTCATTTGTAAGTTGCTTTGGATAAAATCATCTGCTAAATGACTAAATGTAATGTAATAAACAGAAACACTATATTTTGTGATATGCAATATAAATAATTGTGTGACATCTAAACAAACTGTGTTGATGTGGCCAGACCCTGAGAATACATTTCTTTATATTTATGCTCAACATGATATTGTTGTCGTGAAGACAAGATCCTGGTCTGTCGGCGGCCTCCCTCTATGTCACCAACTGTAGCAGCAGCGCACCAGCGCCGCGTCAGGCACGAAAATGCGAAGCAGCCGTCACGCAACTGACACACAGCAGAAACGCCACGCTCACTCCACGCAGCCAGTGTGTCACCGGCCTTAGAATCAGCTGCAGGGTGGGATTTGCGCTGAACGTGGAGACTTCTGCCATTTAATATGTTTGTTTGGAAACACGAAAATGTACCCATGTTCCACACACAAAATATTGCATTCGGTACACATGTACACCGTACCGAAAGCCCTGTACCGAAACGGTGCGGAACGAATACACGTACCGTTACACCCTTTATATACATATATACATATATATATATATATATATATATATATATATATATATATATATATATATATATATATAAATTTCACAAAAACCCAGCATGTTCAAAAACACACAAAACAGAAGTCTTTATTATGATCACCTGACACAACAGAAACATTTTGTGCGGTTGACTGTATAACAACTGTTAAAGCAGTACAGGGTTTGTGCTGTACATCGTGTAGATCTCTGTTTGTCATACTTCGAGTGAGAGAAGAGGCCCGTCGAGGTCTGTGATGCAGTACGTCTCAAAAGCAGTGAACCTTCAAATGCAGAATCAAATGAAACGGACAGTGGAAGAGTCTTGTGATTTTTTTTCTCAAACAGGTAGACAGAAGTGAATAGACTGTAGCTCTGTGCATGTTGTGTGCATAGTTGCAGTGAAGCAATTCACACTCCACCCTCAGAGGAACATGTTAAAGAGGAAGTCATTTCGACCCACCACACTGTTCAAACTTTCATGACACCAGGTTCAGCAGATGTGATGCAGAGGCAGAGCTGTTGTAAACTGGTACAAATCATGATATGCTGACACTGATCCACCAGAACTGGGTTGTATGGTGCCTACTAATCCTATTCATTTAACAAGCTATTGTTTTGTTTAAAAGGGACACTTCTGTCAAAAAAAAAAAAAAAAACCTAAAAAAAAAAAAAAAACCTGTATGACTATCTTTTGCAGAACGAACGAACATACACACACACACACACTATGATTTGGAATAAAATGAGTAAATAAAGACAAAATGTCTCTGGTGGTTCAGATAAGACTTAATTTCATTTAAAACAAAAGAATGCTACATTATCAGAAACGTCAATGCAAGATCTTGCTCTTAATAAAGCATTTCTAGGAAACTCTAATTGTGAAATCAGTACTTATTTGATGCTTTTAGACCTAAAAAAACAAGGCTAGTGGTGTCATAAACCCAGAGGTCTGGCGCGGATCAGTGTGTGTTACAGAGGCAGAGTTGTTTGTGAGCTTTACTTAAAGTGATTGTCACACAGAGGCAGTGTTGTTGTTCACAACTGTTCAATGATTGTTGCAGGAGAGCAGAGGCAGAGATGTTGTGTAAGGTACAGAAGAGACACGTGACAGATGATTAGAAACAAATCTACCACAAACTGAGGTGTAAAAAAAAGAAAAAAAGGCATGACGTTCTGTTACAACATTCTCAATACTTTTGAAATGGCACGTTTTTCTTCGAGCACTAAAAATACACTTTGTATTCTTTGTGAGTCATTATGTTTGGAAATCTCTTTTTTTATTTTGTAATCTGCTAATACTGTGTAGAGGTCGTCTCTGTCTTTCGACAGCTGACAATTACAAAAATTAAGAGTAAATTAAGAAACAATATTAAAAAGCTACACAAAGGCATTTCCCACTCTGAGATCTCATACACATCGTCATAATCACAAGCTGTTGACATGAGATCCTTCATTTCTTTGCCACAACTGCCAAGTTGATCATTGTGAATAAGTCTCGAAATCATGAACAAAATTGTGTTTTAACCCCATCAGATGATTTTCAGTGCTAGTGTGATTTTCAGTTCCCTTGTGTATGACAGTGGGTCGACCAGAAACGTGTTTAACCCTCGAGAGATAAGTGAGAGAGAGAGAAGATAAGAACTGTTCTGCATTCCACCTAAGACACAAGATTCAAATCTCATTTTTCTGTCAATATAGATTTCATATATTCATATATCTTTTTGTAAGAAAACAAAAGAAACCGAACCAAAACGGCTGGAAAGTTCAAAATGTCCCTGACTTGCGGACATTTGAAGTCCTAATGTCCTTTAGCTTGCTCTTAAGAGATTAAAATTTATAAAATAAAGTCGCAGGCTCAAGACAAAGAGAGCTTCATCTGGGCCTTCACAGTTTGTGTGATGGGAGCGGAGCTGGGAAGACACAGAAAAGAGCCGCTTCTGCACACACAGGACGTCTCCACAGATCACAGCCATGTGGACAGCTGCAGGACTCTGCTAGTCACTGAATCACTGCTGCTTTTATTGACGGTGTGAGTTTTGAGCAGGCTCGGCCTGTGTGGAGCTCAATTGGTCTTCAGCTAATGAAAGCCGGCCAGATTAACTGTTCGGGTCCGGTCATCCCGGATCAAAGTCTACCGGAATTCTGGTTTCTGGCGCGGGTCGGCTGTGGCTTATTTCTGGTTTGGAACCAGTTTGTTCCGTACGGAGCCCTGTCTGGAGGTGAGACTCAGGGGGAGTGAGCTGAGGGGCTGCTGTGTGTTGAGCTCGGAGACAAACTGGGGCTGCAGCTTCCTGGTGGCGCTCCTTTTCCTCCTCCTCCTCTCGCCCCGCCGCCCTCCAGACCCTCCGAATTCTCCAGCATCTCCTGAATGAGTGGAGGCATGGAGCCGGGAATCTCCATTTTCAGAGTTATTACTCGCTCGGCTCCTGATGGAGAAACACAGAAAATAATGTTAGAATGGATTCTGGATGAGTCAAGCTTGATGTTCAAAGAGTGACTGTGAGTCTCACCTTTAGCGCTGATGCTCCTCAGGTCTGTGATCTTCATCAGCATCTTGGGGAACATGTGTGGTTTATGAGGCCTCCTCTTTCTCACGTAGATCTTCAGGGCCTCCAGCAGTGGCTCCTGAAGCACATCCACCTTATCCGACTGCTCCAGATCCTGCCGGTCTGAGCACAAGTGCACAGGGTTTAATAACATCAGCTCACAGAGAATGACACGAGCATCAATGCTCTAGAACTCATAAAGAAATAATTTTTTTTTTAACTCCATTCAAAAGACTTCCGAAATGGAAGAAAATGATAATGATTTAAAATGATTTAATACTATTAAATTATAATTCAGGTTGGCAAATTATAATTAGGAGAAATTATATTATTAAAATATTTATTGAATAAAAATATTATTTATAATAATATGAATTGTTGTGAATAAAAAAAATGTGTTGTTAAATATAATTTGAAAAGGCAGATGAACCCACAATTAAAAAAAAAATAAAAATAAAAAAATAAAACCAACATTATTAAACAGTCAAAATTGGACGATATAATTTGGTATACAAGTTAGAGCTGTCAAATAAAAATTTGAATATTCGCCAAATTTAAGAAAAAAATCTTAGACTATCAAAACATTAAATAGGCTAACAAAACACATTTCTTGTGCCACTGATAAGGCTGCCTGATGGACACCTGAAAAACTGAATGCAATTTAATTAAACACGAAACGCAGTGACGATGCAAGTGTCGTTGCTTTTTAATGTTTTGTAAGCCTTTCCAGTTGAACCCTCTCTGCTGCAATGTTCATTAAAAACACTGTAAAAAGAGGACATCCACACGGAGATGATGTTAAGTCAAAACTAAAACTAAGCCTTTCACAAAGAACACATATTTCCACATTTTCTAAAGGGGCTTCTATCAACAATGCGAGTTTTATGCTTCAAAAGCATAAAATGTGTGTACGTTGAACTTAATAAAAGTGCATTAGTAATATTTAGCTTGACGCGCTCTCTTGTGGCCTCAGGAGAGAAGACAAAACACCCCCCCCCCCAACTGAAATTATAACGTTTAAATTAAGATATAATCTGAATATTGATAATATTTAAAGTGCAAAGTTTGAATTTAGTTTTTCAGCCATTTTGACAACCCTAATACAAGAGATGTAAAAGCCCAAGAGAAGGACTGACAGATAAAATACAAAACAAAAAAAATTATATGTGAGAACTGAGTAAGTGAAACATTTATGTAAAGACATTCACAAACCAAAATATGGCAGTAAGTGTCTCTGACTGGATTTGGTTCAAGAGCTGCAGTACCTCCACACAGCAGACAGATGGCGCTGAGGAGCCCCGTCTCTGCATCATCCATCTCCAGAGGCAGGAGCTGGTTGGCGAAAGCGAAAACCAGATCCGTCAGTGGACCGAAGCCGGCGTTGTGCATCTGCGTGCGGTTCAGTGTCAGACCGTCTGAAAACGTCATGGTGTCCTGATCCGGTGTGTAGCGTGTACATATTCGCAGAATCTGTAGACCAGAACGAAAGACACAGGAAAGGTGACACTGCTGCAGTGTTCATTCATGCACTGTTTAGACACAAGAACAGATGTAAGTGTGTTGTGCTCTTACCAGGATGTCGAGACAGGCGGCCTTTAACAGGGTGATCTGATCCGCGATAGTGAGTGTGGTGAAGCCCGGCAGCTGCTTGGCGAACTCCACCGTCTTAATAATGCATTTGGTGGAGAGTTCACTGAACTTATCCCACAGGTCCACATCCAGAGCGACCCTGTGGTCTGCACTGTTGTTCTGGTCGAGGACAGAGACAATGTTTGCTTAGCTTGCAATTTATTTACCCACAATTCCAAAACGAGAAGCTGCTTTGCGTCTGACTTACGGTGGTGTATTTGCCCAGCTGGCACAGAGAGGGGAAGGTTTCCTGATGGGCCTTCCTGACCCGCTCGATCATCTGCACCGTATCAGGACTTAACACGTAACTCTCCGAACACTCCTGCTTCTTCTCTTCCTTCTTCCTCTTGTTCCGGTCGTTCCGAACAGCTGTGACGACAGGAAGAAAACAGGTCAAACCATCAGATTTACTCACTCCACTCATTAATATCATACATAAACATATAAGTAGATTTCTATGCTTTATACCAGAAGTGGCAATAAGAAAGAAATATCTAACTGATCATGCACATGTGCCACAAGATGGCAGTAAAAGTCCAGAGAAAACAGTAGATCATACACCGTTAAACCTTAGATGCATGTTCTTCTTGCGATTCAATCATTTTGGCAGCTAATCTACTTCAAAACAACAACGAATGAAAGAGGAGGAGACGGATTAAGTAGGTCAATCAGAGCACATATATATATATAGATAGATAGAGAAAGAGAGAGAAAAGGAACATGCATATAGAAATACATTTCTTGCAGTATTTCCACAGGGTTAAAGAGCTGAATTAAAAACCAAGTGCTTTGATGTGACAGTTCAAAAAGAGCTTTAGGTAAGAGAGTCTCAATCGCTAAACAAGCAGAAAAAGAGGGAAAACTCCAAGGATGGGATTCTCTGAGGTCTTCCCTTCTCTTTCTGTGACACTGAAAATGTGTATTCAACTGCCTTAAAAACACAGAGTAAACTACACAATAATAGAGAAGAAAAAAAACCGCTGTGAATATTTAGGGGCATTATACATGCATCCGATATACACGTGTTTCACAACAACACACAGACGAGCTCATTATACACACACACACCAATGCAAGAGAAGTGTTTACAGCAAGATTTTGAAAACGCCTTTTTCCTTTTGGCTTTGACGTCAATGTAAACATAAATGTGAACAATACGCCAAAATGCCATTAACAGTGTTTACATGCGGAGCAAAATGAGGATAACTGGAAAATTAGGTTTTGCATAAAACCAACAGTGACCTACTCCTGAACGAGACCGTTTTAGCCATTCAACAACACTATTCAAAAAATCAATTAGAAATGAGCACCTTAATTTAGCAAAAACACAATACATCGAAAAAAGCTGACAGTAATGCCATTTATAACTTAAAAGGTTTAAATTCAGATGAATCAATTTGAAATTTCTATTCAAAGAGTCCTAAAACAAGCATTTTCAACATTAATACGTTTCTTGAGCAGCAAATCAAGCATATTAAATTGATGTCATTATTGACGTATTAATATGTATTGTTTTTACTCTATTATTAAATGTAACCTTGGTGAGCATGAGACTTTGAAAACATGTACAGATGTGTTTTAAAATATCTTCCTGATCAGCAGTGTTTGTTTTCAAAGATGAAGTGTGTCATTTCAGCACCAACTGCAACCAAATGTAGGACGATAAAGCCCCACTTGTGCCGTTGAGGGGCCAAAAACATAGCTCCATGTTAATATCTCATGCCATCGGTCGAATCCACATTTCTGTATCGAGGTGTTCGGGCTGCAGAATCAATCAATCTTTTGATCACATCCCAGTATTTACACTTTTCAGGGAAATCCGTGCGTGGTTTAATTAGTTGTTTTTGCACATTAAACTGGGATGAGAAAATATTAATGACACTGAAGAATTGCAAACTTCACTGGAAAAAATAATGACTGTAAGATGGTGCATGTAAATGCACTCATTGTGTTTCATCACACACACACACACACACACACACACACACACAGATGTGCTGATGGTGTGCAGCGTGCAGAGATGAGAAATGAATGTTGGTGGTTGTTAATAACGGTGACAAACGACCTCTGCGTTCACTAAAATCCAGCCTAATCTAATCACGTCACATGACAAATCTCAGCCCGCTTTAAACGTGCTCTCCCTCTGCGCCTGCATTCCTCCCTCCTTCCCTTCTTCCCTTCTTCCTGGAACCTCACAATCTCTGGGTTTTCTTGTCCTCACAGCCTCAATCACTCCTTTATCTCATGTTTTCTTGCTGTTTTCGGTTAGGACTCCTTCCTTTGTCTAAAGATAACTCCTCGCTCTTCTTCTCCCTCCTCCACATACACGCAGGGGAGCGAGAGAGCGAGCGAGCGAGAGAGAGAGAGAGGGTGGTAAAGGATGATTCTCCCTCACTTCTCCCCACAGCCACATATTCATTTCTCCAGAGGGAGCTGGGTGCCAGCGTGGGCTCGGAAAACACAATCTAATGGAGCCATTAAAGAACTATTAACGCAGGGAGGTAATCTTTCACGACACGACATGTGCGAGAAGACGAAACCTGCTTGCAAACAACTTTATGATGACAAGAGCGCGCCATCATATCCGGGAGGAGAGAATGAAATATGTAAAATAACAAATCTGGGGCAGAGGTTTCGTGATAGAAAACGCAAACTATAGTTCAGTACAGCACAGAAAGAAAAGTATCTGCACTTTCATGCTAATAACAGAACAAAAGGTACATACAAATCCATATTCATACTTAAAGGCGAAAGCAACTAAATGGTGTACTACTGCAACAGATACATCAGATAAAGCAATAATAATGCACTACAGTAAAACAGATTAAAAAACTATTAATTAAAAATATAGCAGGTATTCATCATGACGTTCATTTGTCCTAGCACAAAAACACAAAGCAGCACAACTCCTTATTAAATGCTTGTACACAAGCCTGTCACACAGACATTACTATAAATGCGTTAAATAACACTGGCAAATGTCCTGTCTGTGGTCATGGTGCAGAGCACTTGAGCACTGGGTCCAGTAGATGGAGACAGCAGGACCAGAGAGACAGATGTCTGACAAGAGGTCTCCCTGGCACAGTGCATTAAACATATGCTGCATTTATTTGAGCAAACATAGTGAAAACAGCAATACTGTGAAATACCATTACTACTATTTAAAATAACTACTTGAATACATTTTTAAAAATGTTTGCAATACATTTTCTTCAGTGTCACATGATCCTTCAGAATGCATTCTTATATGATGATTTACTGCTCACAAAACATTTCTTAGAAACAATGAAGACAGTTGTGCTGATTAATATAGCGATATTACAAAAATATAAGGGTGCAGTACTTTAAATACTGTACTGTAAAGTACAGATAATATTTAAAAATATATATTTTTTACACTTTAAATGTGCCTTTACAGAAGAATGTACACACTTGTCAACATCTGAAATGGATCAAAACCTTTCATCGAAGTTATCCTTAAACTTACAACCTGTGTTCTTGCCTCCGACGACTGTATAGGTGCCTTTATACGTTAGAAAGGAGGTTTCTCGCAAGTGGACCATCATGTTTGGGGTACCATGGTACCTGTATTGTTGCTGTACACTAGATCAGCCTTTGACAAATGAGCTTCCGTGACTTGTCCAGTCGTTCATGATTAAGGGACTTTTAGTGTATGTAGACACTTACATTCTTTAGACATGCCCACTTCCAGGCACTTCTGCAGCCGGCAGTACTGGCAGCGGTTTCGGGTGACCTTGTTGATGATACAGCTCTTCTCTCTGTGGCAGGTGTACAGCATGTTCTTCTGAATGCTCCTTCGGAAAAAAGCCCTGAGGAGACAAGCAAGACACAGAGGTTTACTATAGCTGGAAGCAAATTAACACCAGCCCACAGAAGTCGACAAGACTGAGGAAGAACTGTTATTTCAAAACACTAATGATTCACCAGATATTCATCCATTCAGCATTATGCGTATCGTCACTGTACACAAACATGAAAACACGAATAATCAACCATGGCATAGATACAGCTCTCTCTCTCACACACACACACGTGGCTGGCTGAGCTCGGTTTAGATTTGGCTGTATTAAGGCTGCTGGGTATTATCTCTCAGTTGAAGTGCCCAGAGGTTCCCATTGGCTAATACCCAGCAGGGCTTAACCCACATAATACTCGAGCGAAGGGCTTCCAAAGAGAGATTCATTACATTATTCTCCTGATCTTAATTACTGCTTGGTCAGACTCTCGAGGGCAGAGAGTCAGGCCTAGGTCACAAACGTACAGGGCAAAGGCAGGAAAGATGCAGCCGAAGCCACAAAAGATCAGAGAGCAGACGCCCAAGTGTGATTGCGCGGGCTTGTGAAAGGGATTTGAGCTGCTGTGCTGCGACCACGGCTCTCTGGCTGAGGATTAAACCGTGAAAGCTTCACTCGTGACTGCCGCTGGGCACGTGGGTTATCAGCGGCGCTCTGCAGGATTCACAGACTGGGCTGAGCGGGAACACAATGGGTCCAGCGCTTCAGTGTCAACACGAAATGAGAGGAATTACTCTGTGCTGCAGATTTATACCTGACAAATTAGGTCAATACATTTGATAAAATTCACATTCACAGGTTACTAAAAGGGATAAATACAGAGCTGTGTAGATTAATTACAAATTGTGCTAAATTACTGATCACATTACATGATGAAAACTAATGAGAGCAATTTAGGTTACTTATTTTAAGGTAAATGTATTCGGACTACTTTTTTAGATTACTTTTAGATAGACAAATTTGCTTTAAATTTACCATTAAATGTATCATATTGATATTGAAAAAAGCAAAGAGAAAGAAAATATATTCATTGGAATATTTCCTTCTTTCCTGGCTTTGTGAATATACTCAAAGCAACTGGTATGACACACAGTAGGATGTTTAGAAAGGAAAAATTTAAAAGGAAAAAATAAGAATCAGGGAGAATCAATAAATTATGAATAATGTTATCAATAAAAAGTCACTGTAATCTGCATTTTTTAATTATATATATATATATATATATATATATATATATATATATATATATATATATATATATATATTTATATATAACATTTTTTGCAATCTGATTACTTAATCTAGATTACATGCAATCAGTTACTAGATACATAATACTACAAGTGATTTGAATCATTACAATTTACAGTAGAAAAAACAACAACAAAGATTGCTAAAGATTAATGATTTTTTATTAAATCTGTATTTTTAAAGACCAAATAAGCGTTCAATGCTAACTATGGTAGTCGTAATAAAGGGGAAGAATATACAGAATTAAATACCCCAAATGTAGCCAACAAAAAAAAAAACTAATACTGACTTATAAGTGATGCATTGTGATCACTATGATTGGTGCTATGTTTGTATGATTATCTAAACTACACATGAACGGTATCTTAATGTGCCCTAGTCATGCTACCATTTTAAAAACAAGCATACCAGTAAAAATTTTGTCCCTCTCTGGTGTAGAAACAATAATCCCAAAGGCTTTCAGTGGAAAAAGTCAGGACACAGAGGGGAAGCTTTTAGTATGTGTGCTTTTGACAGGTCTGTCCAGCGGATGCCATCTAAAAACACTCCGTGTCATTTCACCGAAAGCGTGTGCCCAAGGACACGTCCCGCATGCTGAAAGGACATGTCCCTCTCACACTCGGTCTCGGCTATGAAAAGATAATAAAGGAAAAGGTGAGCATGGCAGATGTGTGACAGAACATGTGCTCGCCGAGCGAGTCGAAATGGTTTTCTAATGCGCTGCCCAGAGGCCTGATCTCCTACAGAGGCGCTCTCATTCATCGGATGTTTTATTCATGCCAGCTCTGATCTTCTGGAGGTCATTGTTGGAGGTCATTGTGGTAGACGCAGATGAAACGCTTCTTCCTGGACCAGTATCAGCAGGTCAGTCACTGCTGTACACACGATACATGAAGTTGAGTGCTGCTGCTTGCACATTTCCTTTTTCAGTGGGCAGCAATTTCGCTTGCATGGTTTCAAAACCCAAACAGTTGTATAATAAAAGCATTACATTTAAATTGACTTTGCACAGGCTTCATAAAAAATGTAGCAAAATTCAGCTGAAAACAAAGCAGTAGCTCTACACTGCCTCACAAAATGTGTTTACATCAGTAGCCAAATATCCCATGATTCCTGAGCGAAGGGACCCTTTGTACAGACCGACAGCCGTCTCACCTGGAGAGCTGATTCAGTGATAACAAACCCATGACAAAAGTCACACCAGTCCACAATCAGAAGGCCTCTTTTCCTCGCTCTGCTCAGTGCCGCTGTTGGTCAGGCCCTGAAAGCCACAGGAATGAAGCTCAATATCATCACAAGGTGTGAAGAATGCTCTGGCAACAGAGGGGCATCTGGGTAATTCCACCGGATTAGGGGCTGCAGCATATGGCCCATTGAGAGGAAAAAGTAATAGCTGCTGAAAATCCAGCTTTTGCCATGAGAATAAACTGATATGCCTCTCGGGCATTCTTGTGCATCTCCCATCTATCTCTTTGAACAGGGAAACTAATTCTTCAAAACTGTTCACCAAACGTATGATTAAATTTCATATATAAAAATCAGCAATGAAATCTGACAGCAACTGTCCCAGGAATGTTGTTTCATATGATAAGTGTTTAAAAAGCGTATTTTCAGTCCACGCAAACCAACGTGAACATATAGTCCTAAGCGCGCGTCTGAGCTTCAGTGATGTGATGACTTTATCAATTGCTGAACGGCTCTTTTATTGAGAAGACAGGACTATTACAGCACTAGAAGCCACCACTCACCCAACAGATGGTATTCTGAAGGCACAATCGATTGGTGCTTGATTCAAGAAATCCTTACTGTAATCAACCTTAATTAATAATAATAAATAAGTTTTATCCAGATTTTAATAAGGATAAAGAGTGTTGTCTGAGAGACATGGATTACCAAAGTGTAGAAGTAGAGATGGATGAGGAAGAGGCCATAATGGATGTAGGACTGATCTGTGATCCTAATCTCTGTCTAGGCATCACCTGACCTCTGTGAACCCGGGATTGACCCAGTCCTGACCTGCCGGCCAGATCCTGTGTGCCGAAGGCAGCAGAGGAGGGCAGGAAGGAAACGGTTTGAGGTCTGCTGTGGCTCTCACTGGCAGGAGCGCTAAGCCTCTTTAGTGTCTCCACTAATCCTGGACATGAGTACAAACCCCCAGGAGCACTGAGACAACGGATCAGCAGCGGCGTGTGCTTGTGTGTGTATGAAACATGCAGTTTATTTCAAATGGATTTGGAACGAGAGACCGTGAGATCAAAATAAGGCCATCCGTCTGTTTAGCGTGACTAAGGGGCTGTGCGTATGATAGTTATTTTGTGCTTAGGTAGCCGTGTAAGATTTTAAACGAAGATTTAGACCAGCA